>NC_025996.2:14314828-14373021 GCF_000442705.2 Elaeis guineensis | reverse complement strand
TCATTAAATATATTTGCATTTGATTTTGGAACACCACTTATCAGCAAATGCCAACCATAAATAAAATTAGGCCATCATCTTTCCCTTTCTTCCACCTCATTATTCTTGAAAAAAAAAATGTTGGAAGCCACCAGCGGCAAAAGGAGTCTAGGGTCAACAGGATATGTATGTAATATTCCCTCCCATCCTTCCAAGTTCCTTCCCCTCCCCCACCACACCAAAAGGAAAGTGCTGATACACTGTATCTCAGTGTATAGCAATTTTCCCCAATAAAAATAGCTTATCACATGGATAATCAAAACAAGGCATGACAGCTTATAATAAATGGATTGCTAAACAATCAGTCATTTACTCACCATATAAAATAAAAAACCCACCCAGTGCCAAAAGCCCATAGCCCAGAGTCCAGACTCCATACAAAATAAAAAAGAAAGAAAGAAAGAAATGTCTCCCCCACCTATTCACCTCCTCTCCTTTTCCCCAACATTAAATTGATTCCCCCATTGGTGTTTCTCCTTTCCATTGGATTGTACAGATTCTTGCATAAAATTCCTTCCATCTCTGTAAATTTTTTTTCCCCCACCATTCTCCCCATTCCTCTCCACCTCTTTCCTCTTTTTGTTTCCTACCCTACTTCTCTCCATCTCTTTCTCTCTCTTGTTTTTTTTTCTTTTGGTCTTCTGAGACTGCTAGATAGAAGGAGGGGGAAAACCAGGCCTGGTGTTGGGTCTCTGGTCTCTGCTTCCTTGGAACTCTCTCTTGGGTTTTGGAGAGGAGAAAGCCTTTCAGCACCCACTGAGATTGGTTTAGAGGGCTTCAGAAATATATGAACTCTTTCTAATTTTGCTAAAAAATTTGCATAAAAGAACTGCTTTTATCTCTCTCTGTTTTTTTTTTCCTTCTCTATATTAATTTCTCTCTGGGATTGAGAAGGGGGAAGGGAAAAGGAGAGGTAAAGATGGGAAAGCACGGACCTTGCTGTCATTGTGGAGTCACAAGTGAGCTCTTCTTCATGTTTCGGATGATTGTTTTGATATAAAATTATGTGTTCGGATCTTTTTTTTGCTTCTTTTTTTCTTCCTTCTTTTTCCCCTTTTTGAAATGGTTTAATTTCTTAAAAATTAACAACTTGTTTTAGAACCAGGCGTCCGTGTGAAGCAATTTTTATACGTTCCTCTTCTTGTTCTTTTTCTTGTTCAATACTTATTCTCGGGTACCTGCCTGCCTTTGAATTTCGTTCCTGGAATATTCAAGGCATTCGGGTTACAGGAGGGTCCATCTTATCCTCCTGAAATTATTGGGTAATAGCTTATTTGTTTCTGTTTTGTTGTTAGGCGTGCATCTTTGTTGGTTTGTTATTTCCTCTTTTTTTTTTTTCTGGCTATTAATTAAATTCTTTGCCAAGTCTGGTGTTAGTATGATTAGTTTTAAGTCTATGCTTTGGGTTTGTGATGTCTCGCATGGATTTCTTCGTACTTAGGAAGCCCTAAGGAAGATTGTGGATCTTCTGTTTCCGATCTGCTGCTCCTGGGAGCATATATGTGTATCAAAAACTCACATAAGAGAGGAATTCCAGCAACACCTCTATCAGAAATTCTTGGGAAATTATATTAAATAGCAACAATTTCTTGTTGGCTTGCAAATGTGCTGCGGCTAATTGTATTCAGTTCTTCTAGTCCTTAAGGACTGCTGCAAATAGAAGTTCACTTGTTAGGGGTGTTTACCACTACTAGTTTAGCAGGGTTTCTAGCTCAGCCTACCAGTGCTAATATACCACAAATTGCCATACATAGTCTAAGAATAGAAACTAAATTTATATTAAGTTAGATGCAGTCATTTACCTTTACATTTGTTTGCTGTGTGTTTCATGAACTGAGACTGGCAGTCTGTTTCTGGAAAGTCGTACCAAAATAATAGCTGCCACAGCTTGTAGGCTCTATGTCAATAGACAATAGATATGCTCGGTTCTCATATATCCTACCAGCGAATTCTGGCTGCTGGGTGTCTAGAGAGTTACTCTGCTCAGAGAAAATGTAGTAATTTTGTTTGTGATATAAAATCATAGATACTATGAGATTACTCAGCATTGAGAGAAAGCAATTACTTGGTTCTTCTAGATCTCTAGATTAATGCATAATGTCTGGGCTTGCTATATAGTTAAATTATCTGTCAATTTCAGAAAGCAATTGTGTTTATCATCTTTCATCTTATCTCTCTCTAAGTCTCATTCCAGAGAATGCTCTGGAATGCCAGCCTCCATGTAACAAGGTCTGATCCATTCATAGAGATAATGCTTTTCTTATTGATATGCTGTGTATGTGGAGGCTTTAATTTATTTAGATGCATGGAAAAGTTTTTGTGATAATATGAACTAAATTTCTTAATGTTATCACCACCGATGTCATTTTCATGTATTTACATTGTTACATGGAGTATAGCTGCAAATGATCTATCTGATCTATTTTCCCTTCTTTTATATACTCCTCTGAGTGTTGTCTCCTAGCTTCTCTTTTTTCTTCTTATATGCATCCTCAGCATTTTCCTTTCTATTTCTATCCAAATGCTACGTGCAATGATTGTTATCCTCTTATGTTATTGCCTTGGTTAAGTCATGATTTTTCTTAGACACTTTCTTTTCTTATTGGTATTAAACCGTGCTTAAGATGCTTTACCATGATTTGTTCATACACATTTAGTGATCTACGAGTATCTTATTTTGGTATCTTACTAGGGATGCCTGCATAACATATAGCCAGTCTTAGGTTTCTTTTTGTCAATATTGTCAAAATAGATAGCTCCTACAGAAATGGTGACAAGGCAAGATTCATATTGTTCAGTACAGAAAAAACTATTGGTTATGTTTGTTTGAACTTTGCATATCTTTAAGAAAGTCAGTACTGTACTTAACCTTCAAGTTACAAGTAGATCATCCTTTTCACTGTAATGCTGCTCATATCATGCTTTTGCAACCTTGTTTAGTGTAAAAGCTGCTAAGAAGATGCTACTTCCAAATGTTTTTGCTTCTTGAAATGAAATGAACAACGTATTTCTAACAAACTTTTCTGTGCTGCAACTAGTGTCCATCAATTTCATTTACAATACGTGCAGTATGGAATGAATGAACTTATCAGAGAATTGCATCTTCTTGAGGGTTTTATGACCAATTTCATTCTTTACTACTTGAAATTGGAAGAGGAAAACTGAGGTTCTAACTAACCAGCGGTTGATAAAGTCTCTTGTGTTGATACAAGAGACTTGGGTTCGATCCCTCGGCAGAGCTTGCATCCATCCTAGGTGTATTTCTGATAACAGTGTTAATATGCCAATCACAATGTTCCTTACCTTTTTCAATATCCATAAGTTATTGGTAAGGTTTCTACATAATTTCTAGTTGCTAAAGCTGAATTATTCAACAGGTACTCCTCTTTGGCGGAATGGACCGCCAGAGAAGCCAGTTTTATGCAATGCATGTGGTTCAAGGTGGAGAACAAAGGGTTCATGACAAATTATACCCCTATGCATGCTCGAGAACCTATTGATTCAGAAGAATTAAAAGTTCCTAAGGTGAAAAGTATATCATTCAAATCCAAAGAACAGAAGCTGCACAAGAAAAAACAGAGCGTTATTACATTGGAAAGTGAACGTGAAATGCCATATTCTGGCCAGAACTTCCGAAAGATAGCTGATGGCGATCCAAGCAATCGATCTAGTTCTGGATCAGTGATATCATATTCAGAAAGTTGCGCACATTTTGGAACAACCGATGCAAGTGATATGACAGGTTACTAACTCTTTCTGTTCATTAATTAAACATCAAACCATACCTTCATCTAAATAGATGCTTCCTTTCTTTCACTTTCTTTTCTAAGATCTGAAGTTTTTGTTGAAGGACATGCATGAGTCAACTTCTCTAATCGAACTTGGGCTCATCAATCAAAGCAATCAAATTTTCACACGTTTATTCACCATCCTAATTTTTATGATAAAACAATTATAGAGTTGAGAATCCACAATGATTCATAAATTCAATTATTTTAGACTACAGAGCTTGTGAGGGGATTGACATTTGTTATTGCTCTATTTAGTCCTAAGCATATTAATAGAGATTGCCATTTCTTTTTGGCAAGAGACAACATACCAATGTTATGCCCTAGTGATGCACATGAATATGCATTGCAATGTTTTTAATTGAAGATTATTTGGTGGATGAGGTGAGAACTGCATGTGGAATGTCATATGTTCATTGCATGCTCTAAAGATAGTCAAAATATATTCAGGAGGCAGACCTAGGATAAATGTTGATTAATTGGATCGGTTCTAGTTATCTACTGCCTTAAAGATGGAGTAGGCTATTGTCATCTACACTCTGGAGAAACAATGTTTCTTCCATAGGAAAATGCATGTAAAAGGAATTAGGTATCCTAGACTTTCACAAATTACTATATTATGGACTTTTATGACACTCTTTCCATACATTCTATTAGATATTGATATATATGTATAAGGTGCTTTTATTGCATTTGTAATGGATAAAGACTTGGTCTTATTAGACATCTATAGCTGGCAATTACTATATATTTTTTGTTGCAGCATATTATGACCTAAATTGCATGAATCACAAGCTGGGTTGAGTGCAAAAGCATGAGTGAGAAAGCAAGAGGCTTTGAAATAATGAGGAAGTTTTGGAGTGTATAGAAAGCTTAGACGCATATAAATAAATGTATGCATGTTTGTGGGTAAAAAAGGGGATAGAGAGACTAGTATGTAAAAGTGACAATAATATCATATTTGTGTTGTTTGTGCACATAATGAATATTGGTGGACTACATGGCCATTTCTCTTTCCGTGAGGAGCTCCAAACATGATTCCCAAATCTCACTATTCTCAACTCCCATCTCAAAAAAGCAACAAAATAACTCCAATTTGTGATGGCAATATTTCTTATTTTAACTAGAATAACAATCCAAAAATCTATAAAGATTTCATGGATTAAAACCTACTAAAAGAACTTCATTTAGCATTTACTCCATGATGCAGAAACAAGTGAAAATGTGCTTACTGAAAATAGGAAGCACGAAGTACAGAAGAACTTGCTACCAAATTGCAGGAGCGTTATTTCAGTTATGGAGAATTCCAAGTTTAGCAGATTCTTTCTTCTTTTCGTAAAAAAATTGAGTACATTTTTGTATACCATCGGAATTCTTTCTTATAAATTTTTGAGATATCTTGCATGTTTCCCTCCTCTAGTAAGTTGGTGGTCAAAGAATGATTTCTTTTATCCTCTTGAAAGAGGCATGCTTTCTAATATGTGGAATTGTACTGATTGTTTGGAGCTTCTAAAGAAAGTGGATTTGAGAATTTTGTGAATGACTAGTAGCCAACTGAAGATAAGCTTTAAAAGATCAAGCAAAATATTTATTGCTGGGCGCTACTTATGGATCATTATTGACTAAGCCTTTCTTGATGAAAATAGGAAGTTGCTCCATCATGACATGGGAGCCACAAGTTTGAAACATGCGAATGGTCTCTCCACATGCAGGGGTTGGCTGCATACATCTAACTCTCCCTAGATCCCATAATGGTGGGAGCCTCATGCATTGTGATGCCCCTTTTGAGGAGGGTCTTAGCGCAACAATAAAGTCATATCATTGTGACCTGGGTGTCAGAGGTTTGAAACTCAAATAGCCTCTACGCTTATGGGGGTAAGGTTGTGTATCTTTGACCTTCCCTGACCCTGCAGCAGTGGGAGCATCATGCATTAGACTACTCTCCTTTCTTGATGAAACAAAATCAACTACCTCTATAGAGAACAACTTAAAGTTGAGAGATTTCATAGACTCATGGTCCTATATCAATCTGATAAAAGGGTGCCACATGGGTTTATAAGCTTGGATTAGTCCTCCATCCAATAGCTTAAGCTTTTTGGGCTATAAGTACGTGACATGTGGTATTAGAGCCAGGTTCAATGCGCATCAAAGCCTCAATCATGTGGGTACCTCATAAGGGGATACGAAGGTTGTATATGACTCAAGCCATGGGTGACTCTAGTAGGAGTTGATTTGTGATGAGGACATCAGGAGGTTGGGTGGGGGTGATTGTCATAGTTCCACATTGGCTGATAAAGGGGGTGCCACATGGGTTTATAAGCATGGAATGGTCTGCCCAATAGCTTAAGATTTTTGGATTGTGAGTCCATGACGAAGAGCTCCTTGAAAGCATTATATAGAGTTAAACTTTAGTTGTCAATCTGATGTCAACATGTTATGCATTGGTGGCATAAGACCTCATAAACAATATGGCAAGCTTAGAGACCTATCTTATTTAGGGGCACTTCAAATCTAGGACTGCAAAACCACCTGAACTGCCTTGTTCAGTGTGTACCATACCAAACCAATGTGGAATGGGATCAGAAAATTGTTGGCTCAGTATGCGATCCAGTTCATACTAGTTGGAACCTAGCGGGACTGCCTGGTTCTGCTCAGTACCGACCATACTGCTTGGTTTTGGGGTGGCGCCATAAATTGGAAGTGAGAAAGAAGGGGATTGGGAGCTGTCTCCATATTGGGTGCGGACCATACCGTATGACATGCTGTACTAACTGGTAACATACTGATATGGTTTTTGGTATTGAGATTATGGACTTTGCTTCAAATGAATTATTAATATGTTACCAAGTTTGCGGACCTTGCTTCAAATGAATGTATTGATGGAACTTTTAAAGTGGAAAAGAAAAGAAAGTGATTGTGAAATAGTGCCTTGTTTAAACAAGCAATGCTCATATTTGTTTGATGAGCACTTGATTGAGCATTATAGTCATTACCTTGCTAAGCTGCTGGTGCTTGTCTACATTAAGGTTAATAATGTTGCTCTGGGCATTCATGTTAGAGGCTCATGTATCGGAAGGTGAGCACTTCTTCTTAGGTTAGGCACTTATATGTGGAAAGATAACTTCTTCAAAGGTCTGGGAGCTTGGTTACCAGTTAGGCAAGTACTGGAGAATAGGAAATTTCAGGACATGAAATTTCAGGTTGGGTAATTTTTGGACAGAATTAATATAGCAATATCTTGTCTCACTCCTTGCCCAACAACCCCCCCCCCCCCACCAACACACACACAAAAAAAAATAAAAAATAAAAGAATCCCAGTCCTTCTTTCTTGATATATGCATGCATTCATGCATGTATGTGTTATCTATGTATGCCCATGTATGTATGGGGTACACATGCATGCATGTGTATGAAGAAAGAATTCTGAAACCAGATATTCTTGCATTGGTTGAAGTCCTGGGAACAGAAAAGGGCATAGAAGAAGAATATGGGCTCTGCAAAAGTGGATGGAATGATTAAGATTGACCCAGATAATTTGCATTGCATGCAGAAAGTCCAGATCTGATTGCAAGAAACAGATAAGAACTCAAGCCTGAGTTGAGCATCATCAAGGGAAAAGGTTGGACCAAAAGACAACTTGGATTTGGAGCAATAAGAAAGGAGTTGATTAGACAAATTGCAAGTGTAAATTTGATAAATGGTAAGACAAGGTGGATACCATTTGATTGGTATCAGTCTAACTGATTTGATAGTATACTTCCCTTGGATTCTGAAAAGAAAATAGATGCCTATTTGGCAAAGTTAACCATTGTTTCAAATATAATCACAAAAATAAGCACAGAAATTAGATCCACCATTACAGTCTCAAGGGTGCTGTAAAGACTGAATGTTCTTGCTTAGTCTTTTATCACAATTATTCCTGCTTTCAGTTTATAAAGGTGCATATTACCTTCTATATTATGACTTTTTGTTTACCTCATATTACATTAAACTCTGTGAAAGGGATGGCTAATACCTTGTGAACATCATTTTTTTTTTTGTGAAAAAATATTGTGCCTTTGTGTTTTTTGGTAAGAGATCAGAACCTTCAAAGTTAGTGTTGAAAATGGAACTTTCAGTGATAAAACTCACAATTGCTAAACCTTGCAAGTCTGAAAATTCATTGGACTTCAAGTATTTGATAACCTGAATTTTTCTCTTCCAATTTTTTTAAAGGTCTTTGATTTAATAAGCTCAAATGACTTGGAAGATTAATGATTAGAATAGTATTGGACTTTATCATTTAATTTGTTTATATAATGGAATACAGGATACGGACACTCAAGTGGTGTTATCTTTGTAGTTTTTTCGCATGAAGATATCCTCAAGGAACTGTGTTTATTGGATTATTAGTTTTGGCTTATAAGAAAGGAATCAAGTGCATTAATTGCCTTTTGCGTGTTGAATCTGATTAGCCCAAAAAATAAGTAAACAAAGAATATACTGACATTCACATTTCAACCATAAACTGACAGTTGATTCTATCAGACTTAATAGTCACTGAGCTATAATATGTCTCATAGGGATGAATGATAAGTAGAATTGTGATATTTGCATAAAACTATTATGTAATAATCCATAGATATGAATAACTTGTTTATCATCAACTTAAAGTTGTGTTCAAAGGCAGATTGTTTTCAGGCTTCTTGTTTGTGATGCTTTACTCTTATTTCTTCTCAGCTTTTACAGTTAGACATCTGATGTTTGCTTTTATTTTTTTCAGGTTCGGCACAATCAAATGTCTGGGATTCTCAGGTTCCATCCAAGAGAAGGACAGGTGTTACTCGTTCAAAGCCCTCTCCTGTTGAAAAGCTCACAAAAGACCTCTATACCATATGGCATGAACAACAGCCATCTTACCAAGGATCTTCTGAAGGGGATCTACTCTATGAAAGTGGAACTCCAATGGATTCATTTGAGATAGGCTATGGAAGCATACTCATTAGGAATTCAAAGTCCATAGAGGAGGAATCAGAGGCAAGCTCACTTCCGGTAGATAATAAATCATGCATTACCAATGAGGCTTATTCAGGGATTGCCTTCTTTCCTGTACATAGTGAAAGCAAAGGAATTAGACTTTTAGATTCTGGTAATGACAAACTTAAGAAGTCTACAGCACAAGTGACCAGAGAGAATGTCAGAAGGTACCCTCTTAATTAACTTGTGCAACAGAATATAAAACATGCATGCCTACTGAAGTGGATGCTTTTCCTAATTTAGCCATGATATGGCATAAAAAATTACTCTTCTATAGTTTTGTTCCTGGATTCAATTTCAGATTGTTTTCTGATTTCCATGTCTTAATCTGTGTTTGTCTTAGCAGGGATAAATTTTCCTATGATAAGTTACAGATCCTGCGAGACAGAGAATCATCTCTATGTTCCACAGATCTGCAAGTAAGATTAAATCTCTATTCTGTTTGTTAATGTTCTCTTGTGGCCTTCACACATAAATTAAAACCTTAAACACAGATGCATTTTGTGAGAATCTGTTGCCCAAGGATCTTTGTTGATATATGCATAATGCACTCACCGGGCACTGTTTATGTTGGAGTAGGATGTCATTAACTTTGAAGAACTCATGAGGTATTTGACGCATGAGGAACAACAGCGTCTGATGAAGTATCTTCCTCCTATAGATACTGCCAAACCTCCTGAGAGGTTTGTTCTACATGCTAGTGATTTTATTGTTTTAGCAGGCTGACACGATTGCCTTTTTATGATATTTGCGTGTTGCCTTTACAGCCTTAAAAGCATGTTTAGCAGTCCACAATTTGTGGAGTCTTTGTCTCACTTTCAGCAACTGCTTCAAGAGGGAATTTTTGATCTCTCCTTTTCGGGAGCAAATGTTGAAGAATGTAGGACTTTAAGGAAGCTTGTATTACTCAATTTGACAAAATTTAAATGGGTGGAGTACTATAAACATTTAAAGGTATGAAATGATCATTGCCACCTTGTGCATGTAGATTATAAAAGCTTTTGGGATGTGTATTTGGAGAAGATCCTATAAAAAAAAAATTCATCTGTTTGAATTATTAATTATAGACTTGGATGTAATCTGTGATTGATCTTTCACTTCAACTTTGCTAGGATGCAAACCATAAACAAATCACAGAAGGAAAGGAAATGGTAAGCAGGCAAAAAGCTCCTGGATTTCGCACTTCAGCATCCCTCAAGAAGACTCGAGATGGCCAGAATCAGAACTATCCTGGTTTGTATTCTTCCACATATAGGCTAAGCAAAAGTGTTGAGGTTATATAGATCTGCAATACTTAACAATCAATCTTTCTTGTGAATCATCTTTACCTCTTTTTCCCTTTTTTACTTGCTTGGTGTTTCCTTACCTTCAATGCCATATGTTTATCATATCACCTGAATACACCCTGTTTTTTCCTTTTGAGGCAGTAAACACACTAATTTTTGCTGACAGATGTATGCGATGTTCTAGAAAAAGAAATGTTTGATGTGATTGAGCTAGTCAACAAATTTTCTTTCCTGGAGGCATTTTCGTATGTTGCCATAAATTGGTTGTGTTGTATTGCAAGATGTAAGAAGCATAATGCTCAAGCTCATCCAAATAATCATCTGGTGTTGATTCTGATATAGCTGAGAAATCAATAAATCTACAAGGTTGAAAGAGTGTTCACTGGAAATACAAGTATACTCATTTAGTTGGGAGGTTAAAGCCGTGATGCTTTTTCCTTCCAATTTTTGAACACCTTAGATGTTTATATACATTAAGAATGTTGAGTATAGATTAAGAATGATATTTCAAATGTTCAAAGAAAAAAAATCATCGGGAGTGTCAAATAACCTTGGAAAGATGCACATATATTTGAATTTGGTACTTTCTTGGAATTCAGGTTAAGTCTACCTTTTGTAGACTATTAATTTACATTAGCTTTTTAGGTAAAATGCAAGGGGAAGCATGTAACAATCATGTTCAATTGATGGAATCTGGAACCTGTCGAGGACAAAAATTGAAAATGCATGAGCAGCACTGGAAATATGGTGCTGTCAAAAAATGGGATGTTCTAATCATTGCCAATTACAAGAAGCTGAAATATGGAATGGAGGAAGCAAGGCAAACATGTCTTAATCATGACATATATAATGGACTTCAAAGGGTGGATGTCATAGTGATCATGGTTGTGGGAGTGTTTTATATATATATATATATATATATATATATATATGTATGTATGTATACACTTTTATGGCTAGAAAGTAAAGGTACTTATGATTAGCAATCAGGTTATATCTGGGCATTATTTTCATGACAGTGCCTGAAATGAAGCACGGCCATTGTCTTATAAGCAAGGAAGAAATCAATAGGTTTTATGATACTCTTACAGTGCACATGATATTATCCTTGAAAGATTCTAAATTTTTATTAATGTTGATATGAAATTTGTGTTCCTGCATGATGATTTGACTGATCATTATTTTAAATCCAGTGAAATGGCACATTTAAGTTTTGATATGAAAATGATGTAAATTGTCAAATTTAGTCATAATAATCATTGTGTTCCTTGGAATTGGGGGATCATTTTTGGAATTATGACATCAGTCATGTAATATGTGTATAGTTTTTTGGGAGTCCTCAGTGTTCGACAACTTGATATAGAGGGATGGGCATTAAAGATCCTAGTTGTTAGGAAACATCTCTTAACAGCGTGCAGAGATAAGAAAATGATGCCTTCTGCCGGAGATAATGGTGATATTGATCATATTCCATTACTCACATATGGAGGCAATTCAACCAACTAAATAGATATGATATATCAGTCCTTTTTCTTCTTTTTTGTTTCCTTTGACGTAATGAGCAATTGGGCTTATGTTCTAGAAAACTTAGGTGTTCACCTACATAATACACTCGCGTATCAAACATATGCATAGTTACATATAGATTCTTGCATATAAATATATATCGCTTCTGTATTCATATTTGGATTTTGGAAATTTAACTTGTTTTACCTGTACCTATATTGCCTTTTGACATCCATTTCCATGTTAACTGGCTAGCTTGGACTAAGAGACTCATTCACTGATAAAGATTAAGTATGACAAAGTGATTGTGATTTGTGGGTTAAAATATGGTCAGGAGGATGAGGTTATAGATGGTCATATATATATATATATATAAGTTGGTTGAGTGAAATAGTGATTTGTAACTTGCCAGCTGATTTCGTGTTATGCTGCTGTCAATTTTAGAGCTGAAAGAGACCATGAGAAGCCCAAAAAGACTCTGCAAATCTGGGAGCACGAATCTTCTTTCAAGAAATCCAACTCAGCTGAATTGTAGTGATGTAGGCTCGAAGTTAACTGATGATGCGGATGATTTCTTGGACAATGAAGGGGCTTGCTTCAGTCCAAGAAGCTTTTTTGCATCTCCTCCAGATAGGGGCACCATGTTGGCTCCTTTACAATTCAGTGATGACAGTACTGATCATGACCTGTTGCTGGATGTGCCGTGCAATGGATCATTCCCCGAGGCGGAACTACTTTGTCATCCTTGGAAACAGAAAGCAGCCCAAAGCAGTTCCCCAGCAGAGAGTGGAGTTGCCCAAGGTGAAGAGAGTCTTTCCAACTTTCCGTCCAGCGTCAGCAACAAACAGCTGAACCACCAGTAGTAGAATATATCACATCTTTCCCTTAAACAAAACTGAAAAATCATAGTGTTCCAATGATGGGTGTTCCAGTTTGAGCCTCTCTCCCATCATTTAGTTTCCTATAATCATGTTGCGGTCTTCTTTTCAGTAAGCTGAAAGCTGACATTCACCACCAAACTGGCTTGGGCTGGTTTCTTTCTTGTATAGCCTGGCAAGAGAGTTGTAAAATAGCTCAGAGTGCAAAAGGAGTCTCTCTTTAGTAGTGAGGGAATGGAGTTGCAGGAATTTGTATGTATTGTCAATAAGTACACTAGTGCTGCATCACCATGCTATTTGCTTGTGGTTGTTTGACGCATACTCTGTTGCTCACATTGGTGAAATTTGCATTGCTGGTTCTCACTTTTTTCAGTGTTTTGCAGCCTCAGCTCCTAGAAGCTGCATCCATGTGAAGCTTGATAAATTTAGCTTTTTTTTTTCCTGGTGCACTTGAGCTATTTATCCTTTTGGAGTACAGATATTTACAAGGGAAAGATTTCCTATCTTTACTGAAATCAGATGAACCCAGATTGCCTGCAGAACCTTCTGTCGTTCTGGTTCGGTCATAACTCCTCTTATGCAATGTTTCATACTCTTTCTATTCAAGTTGTTGAGGTCTTTTGGCAACTTGGACTGCATTGAGGGTACTTGGGAAGTATGTGGCAGTGGTGATGGTTCAGGAGGTAGGCCCCTCTTGGCAATGGAAGGCTGTTGTTAGGACTAGTTCCACTTAGTTGAGCTGGTGGTAAGGTGGGTTAGGCTTTTGTCCATTGACGGAAAGAGTGATTTTGGATGGCAACATTTTCGTTGCGCGGGGCATCCGTGATTTGTGCCCCAAGGCGTGAAAGATCAAGCAGTGAGCCGAATTATGGTACAGAATGGTGTGGATGAAATGACCCTACTCCGAGCCACGAGGGGCAACTTATTCAAGTAGTGCACTGCGCACGTTTGGTTGGGAAGTTGGACTTGTGGTCATAACAGGAATTGATTGATTGGAATTGAAATGAAATTGATTGGAATGAGAATTGAAATGGTTAGATCCTTCAATGATTGAAATTAAAGTAAAATTTAAATTTTGAGAGAAAGTAAGAATTATATTTTGAAAAATTAAAATATTTTTATTCTTTTTTAGAATAGGATTCAAATCAAATGGTTATAATAGAAGTTATTTTTATTTAAGAATCGAACTCTCTTTAGTCAAATATACTCTAAGACTGTGTTTGGTTGCAACTAAAATCAGAATGGATGAGAAGGAAAGTTGGAATGGCCATATTCTTTGACATATTGGTTTTGGGATGAAATCGAAATTGAAATGTGATTTAAACATTAGGAGGGAGTTGAGATTTAATTTTGAAAAATTGAGGTATTCTTATTATTTTTTAAAATTAGAATATGAACAGGATTCTGGTCACTTGTTTTCATTCGAGTCCAACATCCTCCAACTAAAATCTGTACGTGCATTTTAATCAAAGTATTGTTTGATCAGTTGATGAATTATGATCATCCCATGGCCTTGTTGTCCCATCAATTTGCAATCGAACCACTTAATCGGGAAAAAAAAAGATTACATTGCAATCAAGTCACACAATATACGACCTATGCCAAAAACTCGATATGGAGTTCTGTTGCGGTTGAAATCCATCTTGGACCGGAGGTGCTGGAGTAACACGACGTCTAATGGATCGGCGGCAATCGAACTTGCAAGAAAAATTGCAACTGGAGGTCGCTCCAACGAAAATCCTTCGATGCTTAAATCGAATTTTTCGCAACAAATGGAAAAGAGCAAACATTTATGAGAGAGAGAGGAGGCATATCTTTTGGAGTCCCCTGTGTATCATTTTATAAGTGAGATTGGAGTTTTGAGAAAAAAAAAAGATCGTAAAGGATATTTTTATCCCTCATCATGTTCTTGAGCACCTGATCTGATTCTTTGATTTTCTGAATTGGTGAATGATATCACCTCATAGCCAGTGGGGACTATTTTTATTAATTGCATGAATTAGCAATCAGGGCCAGAGGAATGGCATGGCTTTGTTCATGGCCACCCTTATCATTAAATGGGATCATGAAGAGGCCTGTTACAATCATCATAACAAACTGCTATCTTTAATGGCCTGATGTGATAGTTATTTTGAAGATTTTGGATCGAGATCATTGGATGCTTCGATCGAACCAAGAATCGAGAGAGTAGGCCTCGGAAGTCGATCATGCTCCGTCAGATTGCGTAAATCGGCGTGAGCCTAATTAATCACATGTAGACAGCTGTTTGCAGAGAAATGACTTACTAGAGAACGTCATGATTCAATGAGACTATGTGGGAGTTAATTTTTTTCAAAATATTTTGATGTAGTCACTCGCGTGATATATGATTAGGAGTAAGAATCGATCAAAAATTTTTGAAAAAGACATCAGAGTTGGAGCCTCTCTTGACTTGATGCTCGATGCCCGAATGTCACCTCAGGGCCAACGACTAAGGACTCGATCGAGATAAAAATCAGCTGTTCGAACGCCGATCGGTGGCTGAAATGAAAATTGACGGCCAATGTTGGGATCGATAGAAAACTGAAGTCAGCGGCTGAAATGGGGATCGGTGCTGTAGCTTTCTTTGGGATCTCTTCTGTCTCTTATCTTCGGTATGGTTGAGGTACCACGACTCTCTGGTTTGAGCTGAGATCGGGCCAGGGAGTAATATGCCATTCCCGAAGACACGGGTCAAATCCCAATTTTTCTATCCACTGAATGCGTGGCACGGGTGTTTTTCCGGTGCTGGCAGAAGATAAACGCGTGCATGTGGAGCCTTCGGCGCCGATTGAAGTGTCATGCATCCAGAAACGTGAGGTCCAGGATCAGCTTCAACAGAGAAATTTTTTCGTGTTCGTTCCAGTTATAATTTTTATTTTAATAAAAAGCACGCTAGCCCCCGAGACAAAATAATATAGACTTTTCCGCTATTTATTGTGAATATATCATCGTCCAAATGATTTTTTTCTATGATAAAATGGAAGGATCTTACAAGGGAATAAAAAAAAGCAAAACAACAATCTGAAAGAAAGAAATCGCATCAATACGATCCTAGGCTCATCCGTTGGCAATTCGCAGCACTTCAAAAACGCCAAAACTATAGCGAATCAATGAATGGGATTGAACCTTCCAGTCTAATCCTAGCCAATACCCAAAAAAAGATACCCTCCCTACTCGCTACTCTCTACGCAGGGCACAAACAAAGCGCCCAATTTGTCTTTCCCTGGTGCCTATTTCCAAGTTCCAACCCACTCGACGCGTTCTAATCAACGCAAGGAAAAAAAAGCCTTAATCCCCATAAGACCCGGCCAGCTACGATCCCCAAAATTTTATTAACATTTTCAGTAATTTTTTTGTACCCCATGTGTGGTGTAATAGAAGTACACCATTTAATAAGATTTAAATTTAAAATATATTTAAATAAGGAAAATATTTAATATTGTTCAATTTTTTTTTAATTTTCAATGATAAAAATATTTTTTCTCTTCAGATAAAGAAAGAACAATATTATTACTTTCTGATATCTTATATAATTTTTTATGAATATATATAATGTCCTAAATTATATGTATGACTTTTTATGTCTTTATGACATCTTGAACAATATATATAGCTTCCTAACGTCTTATATTACTTTTTATAAATATATATGACATCCTGAATAATATATATAATTTTTTATGAATATATATGACATCTTAAACAACGTGTATAACATCTTAAACAACATGTATGGCATCTTAACACTTTATATGACTTTCAGTGAATATATATGATATCCTAAACAATATATATGACTTCTTAACTTCTTATATGACTTTTTGTGAATATATATGACATTCTGAATAATATATATGACTTTCTGATGTCTTATATGACCACCTATTGGTCATATAAGGCATCAAAAAATCATATATATTATTGAGGATATTATACTCATATATTATTTAGGATGTCATATATATTGACAGAAAGTCATATAAGATTTTAAGAAGCCATATATATTATTCAGGACGTCATATATATTCACAAGAAGCCATATATATTGTTCAAAATGTCATATATATTTATTTAAAGTTATATAAGATATTAGAAAGTTATATATATTATTTAGAATATGATGTATATTCACAGGAAGCCATACATATTGTTGAGGATGTCATATATATTCATAGGAAGTAATATAAGGTATCAAAAAATTATATATATTGTTCACGATGTCATCAATACACAAAAAATCATATATATAGTTTAGGATGCAATATATATTTATGAAAAATCATATAACACATCAGGAAGTAATAATATTGTTTCTTCTTTATTTTATAGAGAAAATAATATTTTTATCATTAAAAATTAAATAATATTAAATATATATTTCATCGTTAAATATATTATACACTTCAATATAATTAGACGGTTCTTTGTATCAATCTTACCGTATTATATACGGTGCACAAAAAAATACTCATTTTATATTAACAATAAAAGAAAACTAAAGCTCGTCAGCCGGCTCATCTGGCATTCAAAATAAAGTCCGCCCCCTGACCGCCAGAACGCATTCCCATTGGTTATTTTGTAGGGTCCACTCAAGTGACCAACCTCGTGTACTGCGAGACCATGGCGTACACCCCAAGAAGGAGGCGGCCCCCACTCCCTTCCAAAGTTCCAGCGTCCGCTCCGTTCCCGTTTCTTCTCCCCAAGAAGTCATCGGTAAACGGTCTCTTTTTTTCTTTTGCCCCCTTTCCATTTCCATTGCCAGGGGAGAAGGGAGGGCATGGCGAACTACGGCGCCATGCTGCGGCGGTCCGGCCTGGCCCACGCCACGGCGGCGGTGGCGGAGCGCGCCCGCTCCACCCGCAAAGCCCTCTCCCGCTTCGCCCGCCCCCAGGCCTTCGCCTGCCCCGCCGACGCCGAGGCCGCCGCCGTCCGCGCCGTCCGCAACATCGCCTACTTCCGCCTTCACTACGCCCTCGTCCTCTGGATCCTCCTCCTCTCCACTCTAGCCCCCTCCCGCCGCGCCTCCATGCTTTTCCTCATGGCCGCCTCCAAGGTCGCCCTCTTCTACGGCGTCCTCCTCCGGGCCGTCCCTAACTCCGTCCTCCTCCGCCGGATCCTCGACCGCCGGCTCGTCCTCGCCCTCTTCCTCATCGTCATCGTCGTCGAGCTCGCCCTCACCGACGCCATCCAGCACCTCCTCCTTGCCCTCGCCATCGGCGTCCCCCTCGTCCTGCTCCACGCCGTGTTCAGGGTCAGGGACGATCTCGTGGCCGGCGACGAGGCCGCGGCCGCGGTCGACGCGGCGCCGCTCTCGGAGAAGAAGGAGAAGGAGGATGCCGATCTCGAATCTGGATCCAAGTGATCGGCTCGGCGACACGGTTAAATTTTACATATAAAAATACGTTTTACTTCTTTTCAATATAAGTTTTGGATAGTTATTAATTTGGCCGGATGTTTGGTGATGACTAGTGGGGCTCTAATATATGAATTTTTTATGAGCTAATCATTTTTATCTTCAAATTATAGTCACTAATTAATCAACGTTGAGATGGCTTGGTGTACTTTGTTTTTGGTATTGTCCATTTGTTGGCAATGCTTATAAATGGTTGCCAACTCATAGCTTCAGATCAATTGCTTGATGCTTGTGCTGTGATACTGGACTTTGGTTTGTAAGCCAGTTGCAGTTGGATAATTTCGGCATTGTAGTTTATAATCGATAGTGTTTAGCTGGTTTGCTTGTAGTTTAGTTGATCAAAACTGTTAGGAGGGTTTTTGATGCTTCAGATGGAGGAGCTTTGTTTGAGCTTAGCAATGAATAAAGGGCAGGATGGTGGAGTTTATGTTAATCAACTATAACTGTGCTTAGACTGAGCGCCTTCTCCAACAACATAAAATTGATGTCTCTCCTAAATATTTCAGAACTGCTTAAAGTTTGTTTGGATTTCATATTTAGCAGGCCCGACAACATCTCTTTCTTCCTCTCAAATTACGGAAAAAAATTAAGAATGCACTATCAGTTAAAAGGGACTAATTTTTGCCTTGCACGACTCAGTTAATAATTAACTATGCCTCTATCTCTACATTCTCAAGGGAAGGACATCATTTGCACAATTGAGCTTTCCAATTCTGTTGTGTATTGCATGCTAATGTATCAGGAGCAAAGCAGATTTTTTTGCAAATAATCCAGGACATTGTTTCTCTCTTTTTAGAGGACTACAGATCCAAAGGTCGTAAGTCTTTGAGTTGGTTTAAGGATGATGGAATTCTTACAGTTACTCAGAGATCTTCACCTTCACAGTTGCCCGGTTTTTCTGATCAAAGAGGAAGAACCGTTCGGGTCATTGGGAGCTACGGTCCAGCCGATCTACATTGTGCAATTTGTCATGATCTCCCCGTGATTTTGGGCTAAACTTTCCTAATAGTTATAAGCACTCCCCAACTACCAACCTGCATGCATGTTATTCTTGTGGTCGTGGTTTCACAAATTAGGTAAACTTTTACGCATTAAAAACCTGTGGTTAGGTTGTTGCAACTGGGATAATTTATTCACACTAATGCTTGGTGCCGGAAACGAAGGCTTTGAGACAATTTTTTTCCACTTTCCGCAGGATTCATCATTGCTGCTGCTTTTTTAATCAATGACCTGGTCTAAGCCTAAATGCAAACGGGAGTCGGACAGGCTTTACCTAGTCTCGGTCAGATCCAAGAGCTATTGCTAGCCCTGACATGTGACCTACACCAGGTTTTCGTAGTCACATAAATGCCTACCCAAAAAAGCATGATGAATGCCGAATGCGGCAGAGGTGGAATTGTTGCCCCTTTTTTTTTTTTGGTACAGAATTGTTGCCTTCTCTAAAACAGCATAATAAACACAGAGGTGGATTGTTGCCTACTCCGTAGCATGGTTCATGATGCCTGTCTGATATTAGGAACATGCAAAGATTCCATTCCAACTGCGGTAGAACTCCATTCCTCCACGAGACAATGCGGGTCCGTCTAATTGAATGTACCAGCAATATGCAGCATACTAGCAGTAGCATATATTCCTGCAATGCATAAAATATTTTTTAGATTACTAATTTAAACAGGATACGAACGTAAGTATGTAAAGATGGGGATATGATAAGATTAAAACTAATAAATGATGTGGCCCGTGGTGCAACTACTACGTTTAAAATGTAATTTTGCATATGTATATTTTTAATCTGGCATCAAACGCTGCGGGATTGTTCTACTAAGAAAAAAATAATTATATAAAAAATTTTAATTTTTTTTATATTTTTTAATTTTAATTTTTATTTAATACAATTAAATCATTCAATTTTTAAATTAGTTCAATGTATATTTTAACTATAATTTTTATTGACTTAGTGTTACAAAATTGGAGCTATAAAATATCAAATAGAAGGTCATACAGATGGATCACATGGTACCAACTTTGGCACGATCGATTAACTTTGGCACGATCGATTAAAGAAAATTATAGACAGGATCTGAATTGAATCAATTTACGTAATTTGATTATTTTAAATAAAAATTTAATATAAAATTAAAATTCTTCAAAATAATTTAATTTTTTTTACATAATTAAGATAAAAAATAAAAATCCTGCGGCTTCATTAAATTGTCCACCTTCACCGTCTTCGTCAACTCCGTCGGTGAGGACTTTGATGGCGGCGAGGAGGCATACGAAGCAGGAGATGGTGGCGGAGTACGGCAATGCTGCCGGGATCGCGGCGGCTGCCCGCTGGGCGGAGAGGATGATGAGGCGGGCGGTTCACGGGAGGAGAGCCATCAGGAGAAACAGGAGAGCGGGCCGAGAGAAGCTCAGGCCTCGACGGTCCGCGTTATCTCTCACACCGCTATTAGATTTGTGATCGCACCGGATTAGAGTTTCCGCATTGTTGCGGCCAATCCCCTCGTCGCCTGGTCGCCGGGAACGAGCGCCTGCAAAAAAGGAAGTCCACACTGGCCGGAGGTGGCTCCAGCGGGGACCCTCCGACGGTCAAGTCAGAGAGGTGACTGGGCAACAGTAAAATGAAGACAGAGAGCTCAATCGAGAGAGAGAGAGGGAGGGGGAGCAAGCCTGTGGTTTCGAAGTCGAAAATGGAGGTCCCCTGCACTGTTGCCTTCCCCGATTTATATAGTGGAGCATGGTATGGCGCGGACAATGAGGAATTGTCAATTCACTGTAGACTGTCAGAGTCGCCGTAAAAGTATCATATCGCCGTAGAGCTGTCAAATCACTAGGGTTGACAATGCCCTAAGCGGGATAATGCCCCTAGGCGGCAGTGCCGCATGTCGCTGTCAGGGCTGACAGGCTCTGGCGGCTGTACGGCGATCGGAGGAGTCGACCGACCCTAGGTCGGTGGCCAGCTGTGTGGCGCCGGGTGGAGATTCGGGCCCCTCCGATGGTCAGCCGGGCATGTTGCGAGAGTCGGCCATCAGACTTCCTAGTTCAGTCGGTCGGGAGAGTGGAAAAGGTCTGCCTGACCGACTATCCTCCGTCGGTAAAGGGCCGTTAATCGGCCGGTGATGGCGTTCGGTCGATCGGTCGATCGGCCAGTCGGTCGGTCGGTCGGTCGGCCAGTCGGTCGGTCGGTCGGCCGGTCGGTCGGTCGGTCGGTCGGTCGGCCAGTCGGTCGGTCGGTCGGCCAGTCGGCCGGTCGGTCGGTCGGTCGGCCAGTCGGTCGGTCGGTCGGCCAGTCGGTCGGAGTCGTCCGTCGGGGTCGTCCGTCGGAGTCGTCGGTCGGAGTCGTCCGTCGGGGTCGTCCGTCGGAGTCGTCGGTCGGAGTCGTCGGTCGGAGTCGTCCGTCGGGGTCGTCGGTCGGTATATCAGTCGGTCGGTCGGTCGGTCGGCCAGTCGGTCGGTCGGTCGGTCGGTCGGTCGGTCGGCCGGTCAGTCGGCTGGTCGGTCGGTCGGTCGGCCAGTCGGTCGGAGTCGTCCGTCGGAGTCGTCGGTCGGTATATCCCAACAGTTGCCCCCCCACTCCTGAGCCCGATGTCGTGTTGGCTCGCGTGAACACGTGGGCGACGGCTTCGGACGAAAGGAGTGGTTTTCCGTCTTTTCTTGCCCCGACTCTGACGATCACATCAACGAACGATCCAATATCGGTCATCCCGACTGTAGATCGAGCATGCACGTCGGGTCGGAGGTCGGCCAACCTCCGAACGTTGCTCGTCGACATGATCATTCCGCAAAATCTGATAGTCGAGTAGCGTCCGACGTATTCGGATAGGATAACGATGGCAAGTCGAATATCCATTGTCCGGTCCTTGGTCGGACGTATGCGTCGGGATGTATGATAAACGGTGGCAAGCCGAATATCCTTCGATCGGTCGTGACCAGATCGGTATGTCGCGAATGCGACTGCGGTCGTCTTGGCATTTTGCCTTTCTTAGTCGAAACTAAGTCGGCAAGTTAGCCAGCCGCATTAGTCGAAGCCCTTTGCCTTCAGAGGTGGGGGCCGTCGTAGATATTCCGCTCCTTCAATCTCCGTTGTAGAATCCGATATGTCCTCGATGATCGAGACGTAGATTGAGCCATTGGTTCGGCGATTCATCGATCAGGCCGACGACGGAGTCGTAGATTCGGCGATCGGCAATCGAGCCATGTTGGTCGAGGCCTTTTGCCTTCAAAGGCTGAGGCCGTCGATTTCGGCGATCGGTGATCGAGCCATTGATTCGACGATCGATGATCGGCCATGTTGGTCGGGGCCTTTTGCCTTCAAAGGCTGAGGCCGTTGATTTCGACGATCGGTGATCGAGCCGTTGATTCGGCGATCGATGATCGGCCATGTTGGTCGAGGCCTTTTGCCTTCAAAGGCTGAGGCCGTCGATTTCGAAGATCAGTGATCGAGCCGTTGATTCGGCGATCGACGATCGGCCATGTTGGTCGGGGCCTTTTACCTTCAAAGGCTGAGGCCGTCGATTTCGACGATCGATGATCGAGCCGTTGATTCGACGATCGACGATCGGCCATGTTGGTCGGGGCCTTTTGCCTTCAAAGGCTGAGGCCATCGATTTCGACGATCAGTGATCGAGCCGTTGATTCGACGATTGACGATCGGCCATGTTGGTCGGAGCCTTTTGCCTTCAGAGGCTGAGGCCGTCGATTTCGGCGATCGGTGATCGAGCCGTTGATTCGGCGATCGACGATCGGCCATGTTGGTCGGGGCCTTTTGCCTTCAAAGGCTGAGGCCGTCGATTTCGGCGATCGGTGATCGAGCCGTTGATTCGGCGATCGATGATCGGCCATGTTGGTCGGGGCCTTTTGCCTTCAAAGGCTGAGGCCGTCGATTTCGGCGATCGGTGATCGAGCTGTTGATTCGGCGATCGATGATTGGCCATGTTGGTCGGGGCCTTTTGCCTTCAAAGCCCGAGGCCGTCGGTTCGACGGTCGATGATCGAGCCGTTGATTCGGCGATCGACGATCGAGCCGTTGATTCGGCAATCGACAATCGGCCATGTTTGTCGGGGCCTTTTGCCTTCAGAGGCCGAGGCCGTCGTAGATTTTTTGCTCCTTCGATCTCTATCAGGATCTGCGCATGAGGAGCGGGGAGAGGAGTGTAGGAGTCATACCTGCGATGCGTCGGTCTCGGACTCCGTCGTCGGGGCAAGACCCGTTTATCGGTGGAGGGCCTGCTGGGTTCAGCATGTGCCCGACCTTTCTTCCATTTTTCTTTTCGGCCCGTGCCTTAAGTCAGGCACCGATCGGAAGCTCCTTCGTCCGCGCGCATGTACTTGTACGCGCGCTCCAGCAGTTCGGCGTATGTTCGGGGGAGGGTTTTGTCCAGGGAGCAGGTGAACCGGGATGTCCTTAACCCCCGTTTCATGGCCGAGATGGCCATGTCTCCATTGAGGTCCCGGACCTCAAGCGTGGCCGCGTTGAATCGCGTCACGAAGTATCGTAGAGTCTCATTTTCTCTCTGCTTGAGGGAGAAAAGACTGTCCGAGGTTCGTGGCGGCTTCCGACTGGTGCTGAAATGGATCACGAAGGAATGCTCGAGCTGCCCGAAGGAGTGGATACTTCCCGATCGAAGATCGGAGTACCAGGCCCTGGCAGCTTTGCGGAGCGTGGCGGGGAAGCCGATGCAAAGGAGAGCGTCGGTTGCCCCTTGAATCGTCATGAGAGCTTTGTAGCTTTCCAGATAGTCGATTGGGTCGGTGGAGCCGTCGTATGGCTCCACGTGTGGCATCTTGAACCGATTGGGAATCGGTTCGTCAAGAACTAGTCGGGAGAGAGGCTGGGCGGTCTGGAAGTCGACGTCATTCGAAGACTTTTGGCCGTCCACCTGCAACTGTGCGAGCCGGCGGTCGATTTCCTCGAACCGACGCTCGTAGTCGTCCGCTCGTCGGTGCTGGGAGACCCCAGGTGTGGAGTCTCCGGAAGATTCCGAGAGGGAGGCCGACGGCGTGCGCGGTCGCTTCTCCTTCCTCGTTCGTTCCAGCAGGGAAGGAGAGGGCTGCGGGGACCGTCGGTCATCGCGCCATGGCCGTCCCTCCTCCTCTCCGTGGGAGCGCTGCTGAGGGCGCTCGCGCGGAGGCGACGGAGATTGGCGCGGTCGGCGGCGGCTGCTCCTGGAGGGCATCGGACGGGCCGCTGGTTGTTGCTGGAGGCTTTTGACTGCGTCCGTCAGTACGGTCATCTGTCGTACGATGGCCGCGATCTGTGCCTCCGTGGTCACCGCGGGGTGTGGAGAGCTGGGCTCCGCCGCCGATGGTGGCGGGGAGGCCTCTTCCCGGCGGGAAGAGCGCCTCGCCGACCCGGTGATCCTCGATCGTTGGGCTCTTGTCTTCGTCATTCCGTCCCCCCCTACCTGGCGCGCCAATCTGTTGCGGCCAATCCCCTTGTCGCCTGATCGTCGGGAACGAGCGCCTGCAAAAAAGGAAGTCCACACTGGCCGGAGGTGGCTCCGGCGGGGACCCTTCGACGGTCAAGTCAGAGAGGTGACTGGGCAACAGTAAAATGAAGACAGAGAGCTCAATCGAGAGAGAGAGAGGGAGGGGGAGCAAGCCTGTGGTTTCGAAGTCGAAAATGGAGGTCCCCTGCACTGTTGCCTTCCCCGATTTATATAGTGGAGCATGGTATGGCGCCGCCATTAATGGCGCGGACAATTGAGGAATTGTCAATTCACTGTAGACTGTCAGAGTCGCCGTAAAAGTGTCATATCGCCGTGGAGCTGTCAAATCACTAGGGTTGACAATGCCCTAAGCGGGATAATGCCCCTAGGCGGCAGTGCCGCATGTCGCTGTCAGGGCTGACAGGCTCTGGCGGCTGTACGGCGATCGGAGGAGTCGACCGACCCTAGGTCGGTGGCCAGCTGTGTGGCGCCGGGTGGAGATTCGGGCCCCTCCGATGGTCAGCCGGGCATGTTGCGAGAGTCGGCCATCAGACTTCCTGGTTTAGTCGGTCGGGAGAGTGGAAAAGGTCTGCCTGACCGACATATCCTCCGTCGGTAAAGGGCCGTTAATCGGCCGATGATGGCGTTCGGTCGATCGGTCGATCGGCCAGTCGGTCGGTCGGTCGGTCGGCCGGTCGGTCGGTCGGCCGGTCGGTCGGTCGGTCGGCTGGTCGGTCGGTCGATCGGTCGGTCGGTCGGTCGGCCAGTCGGCTGGTCGGTCGGTCGGTCGGCCAGTCGGTCGGAGTCGTCCGTCGGGGTCGTCCGTCGGAGTCGTCGGTCGGAGTCGTCCGTCGGGGTCGTCCGTCGGAGTCGTCGGTCGGAGTCGTCCGTCGGGGTCGTCGGTCGGTATATCAGTCGGTCGGTCGGTCGGTCGGTCGGCCGGTCGGTCGGTCGGCCGGTCAGTCGGCCGGTCGGTCGGTCGGTCGGCCAGTCGGTCGGAGTCGTCCGTCGGGATCGTCGGTCGGTATATCCCAACACGCATAAATTTAATTTTATTTAGATACGTGGCAGGATGGAATCAACACCAAACGCAGAGCCCTCGGTCGGTCGATCAGTCGGCCGGTCGGCCAGTCGGTCGGAGTCGTCCGTCGGGATCGTCGGTCGGTATATCCTAACATGCATAAATTTAATTTTATTTAGATACGTGGCAGGATGGAATCAACACCAAACGCAGAGCCCTAGCAAAAGCTGAACTTCTTCTTCTAGCGTGTGTGTATATATATATATATATAATAAAATATATTAGATTAGATTCGATTCCTGATTCTGCTAATGATTCTTTTACGTTGACGGGCATATGCGACAAAGCTACATAGTAATATATGATCAATCGTGCTTACGGCAATACATTTGCAGGTGATAGAAGAAAGTGGAACATAGCTCATTCGTCAGCAGTAGCTAAAAAAATTGATACTGGTGCGGTTGTCCTTCCTGTCAGTTCAAAGAGAACCAGATAAGCCACGGCTGCTATACATATAACATATTTCATGGAGATGAATTCACGTTGTAGGTCAAATTGGCTATATTTGAAGATTAACTATAGTTTGCAAGAAACTATTATGGTGATGAGATCACCTCTGTTTTTCTTTCTCATAAGAGAAGTGTTTACAAGCGCTTGTAAGATGTAACGAAGACCATGCACAATTATATACGGTAGGCGAGTAAGCTGATGAGTGCGCTTCATGCTTTTGATGTATAATGAAAGCAGATGCTTGAATTGCAAAAAACGAAGTACGAGTTTGAGGCAGGGAAACAAATTTCTAGAACTATCTTCATGGCACAGGCAAGAACGACAGGAAAATATCAATCACAAGGTTTCAGGTGTTCTTTGGCCCTCCTACAACATAAAAACTAGGAGACGATGAAGGAGGTATTTTGGAAGGGAGAAAAAGCGAGTAGGATAACTCAGGCAATTACGGCACCTTGAACAAAAGCTCCGCGCCGGGTTGTTTCATTTGTGAGGCACAAAAAAAAAAATTCTTGTTAGGAATTGACGTCTCGAGATTCAGTCCACATTGAGCCCACAGCGAGATTTACGGCGAAAAACGGAGTCCAACGAGATCAAGATCACCCGAAACGGAGCTCGGACGGAGGAGATACGAGTTTTTGAAGTCGGTACGAGATCCGAGGCGGCGAAGGACCGCCGGCGGCGGGAGGCAGCAGGTGGCGGTGCGCGGGATGTGCGACCCAGGTCCGCGGCCCAAGCGGGCGGGCGGCCCAGCCCGCGCGCGGGCGCGGGCCGACCCAGGCCCAGGCGCCCTGCTTGGGCCCTGTTCTCCGATCCACCGTGGACCGGGCGGTCCACGGGTGGGCCTGTGGACCGCATGGACGTTTCCCATATATTTCTCGCGGTCCACGGTGCTTTCGTGGACCGGAGCACGATCGGAGGGTCCAGGTGACTCCCGGTCTTGATCCGACGGTCTGGGACGTGATTTGGGTTGATTAAGGACTTCTAAACCTAATCTAAACCCTGTTTAAGCCCTTTAAAAGCCCTGTGAGATAACAGAGAAGGTGTGGTTCGGATTTCTGTACCGTACGAAATCCGTGAGAAGAGAGAGGCGGAAGCGTTGAGAGAGAAGGAGTGGGAGGCTCCTGGACAGCGGTCGCCAGGCACTTCAGAGGTTCAGGGGGTCTTCCAAGAGAGAAAGAGCTTTTGAGAGGAAAACTTCTAGAGAGAGAGAATTGGGTGTACAAGGGTTGAGGGTGAGGTCTCTTCTTGTAAAATTTTTTTTTTCATAGTGAAGTTTGCATGCCCCGTGGAGGTGAGCTCTTTTGTGGCTGATCCACGTATTTTGATTGTTTTGTTTTGTTTCTTCTTTCTTCCTACTGCATCGCGTGGTATTGAAAGGATCTTGGGAGATGGTGTCCTGACCAGACATCCACCCAACAAGTGGTATCAGAGCAAGGCGGTACAAGAATGCAAATTGCAGCGGTGATGAGCAAGACTGAAGATGGAAAAGACAGGAACAATCAAGATGGAGATCAATAAGTTTGATGGTAAGAGTAATTTCTCCTTGTGGCAGGCAAGGGTGAAGGACGTGCTCATCCAATAGGGGTTGATCGATGCTCTCTTGTGCGATGAGAAGCCGACCACCATGGAGGTGCAGGATTGGAAACGGCTACAGATGCAGGCAGTGAGTACCATCCGCATGTACCTGACGGATGAGGTGGTGATCCATGTGCTGAGCGAGACTTTTCCGACGGTGCTGTGGTCGAAGCTCGAAGAGTTGTATATGGCGAAGTCTCTCACCAACACTCTTTTCCTTTGGAGGCAATTCTACCAACTGCGGATGACTGAGGGACAGAGCGTGCAGGAGCATCTAAACCACTTCCAGAAGATCCTCACCGACCTCCTCAGCATTGGTGAGAATGTTGAGGAGAAGACCAGGGCGCTGGTTTTGCTGGCGTCGCTTCCCCCTTCGTACGAGTCCTTGGTGACTGCTCTTCTAGTGGGGAAGAGCACTATCAAGATGGATGAGGTCACTGCGGCGATACTCCAGAACGAGGTTCTCAGGAAGAAGAACCCAGCTTCGAGCTCGGGTGGCGGTAGCTCAGCTTTGGTGGCTTTTGGAGGAGCAGGAGACGGGAGACGGAGCGACAGGAGATCGCAACGAGGACGGTCCAAGTCCAGGAGGGACTTGAGCAAAACCAAGTGTTACCGATGTGAGGAGTTGGGGCATCTAGCCAGAGATTGCCCTCAACTCAAAAAATCGGACGGTGGCTGCTGTAGCGACGACCGACAGTGATTCAGATGGAGATGTCCTGGAGATATCTGACGAGGTATCTACTTCTTCCCAACAGTGGATATTAGATTCTGCATGCCTCTATCATGTACGTTGTAGAGAGGAGCAGTTTGACTCCCTGGAGAACAGTGAGGGCACTATATATCTGCCGGATGGATCGAGTTGTGCGATCAAAGGCATTGGGACGGTCAGCTGGAGGACACATGATAGTGCAGTGAGGAGATTAGGGGAGGTCCGATATATATCCGATTTCAGACGGAATCTTATCTCACTTAGCAGACTGGATTCGAGAGGCTACAGGACGGTAGATAGTGGAGGAATCCTGAGGGTGTTACGCGGCGATAGGATTGTGCTGGAGGGGAAGAAGGGGAGCAGAGGACATTATTACCTGACAGGGAGTCCAGTGCGAGGTGGAGCTTCGGGAGCCAGGTGGAGCCCAAAGCGAGGTGGAGCTCCAGTAGGTGGATCGGGAACGAGACAGGAGACTCGGGAGGATGAGAGGCGACGTCGCAAGGTAAGATTCCTATTGCCGCAAGATGATGCCCCAAACAAGTCTCAGGTCAGGAGGAGCACAGCATACGACGGAGATGGGATCGAGCAGCCTGGCTCGACTCCCATGTTTGCCCATCCATGATCAGCAGGCGATTGCCCCAGGGCATGGAGGTGAGGAGATCCAGAAGCTCTCAGAGTTTGGAGGAGGTTGAATATCGAGTCGAGGTGGAGATTGTTAGGATTTGACGCCTCGAGATTCAATCTACATTGAGCCTACAGCGAGGTTCACGACGAAAAATGGAGTCCAACGAGACCAAGATCATCCGAAACGGAGCTCGAATGGAGGAGATACGAGCTTTTGAAGTCGGCACAAGATCCGAGGTGGCGGAGGACCGCCGACGGCGGGCGGCAGCGGTGCGGCCGCAGGCGGCGGAATGCGGGACGCGCGACCCAGGCCCGCGGGCGGGCGGCCCAGGCGGGTGTGGGCAGGCCCAGGCTCGGGCGCCCTGCTTGGGTCCTGTTCTCCAATCCACCGTGGATCGGGCGGTCCACGGGTGGGCCTGTGGACTGTGTGGGCGTTTCCCACACGTTTCTCGCGGTCCACGGCACTATCCCATGGACCGAAGCGCAATCGGAGGGCCCAGGTGACTTCCGATCTTGATCCGACGGTCTGGGATGTGATTTGGATTGATTAAGGACTCCTAAACCTAATCTAAATCCTGTTTAAGCCCTTTAAAAGTCCTGTGAGATAACAGAGAAGGTGTGGTTCGGATTTCTGTGTCGTACGGAACCCGTGAGAAGAGAGAGGCTGAAGCGTTGAGAGAGAAGGAGCGGGAGGCTCTTGGACAGCGGTCGCCAGGCACTTCAGGGGTTCAGGGGATCTTCCAAAAGAGAGAGAGCTTTTGAGAGGAAAATTTCTAGAGAGAGAATTGGGTGTACAAAGATTGAGGGTGAGATCTCTTCTTGTAAAATTTTTTTTTTCATAGTGAAGTTTGCATGCCCCGTGGAGGCGAGCCCTTTTGTGGCTGATCCACGTATTTTGATTGTTTTATTTTATTTCTTCTTTCTTCTTGCTGCATCGCGTGATACTAAAAGGATCTTGAGAGGTGGTGTCCTGACCAGATATCCACCTAATAGTTCTTTTATTACAATGATAGTTTGTAATGTCCTTACTCCTTGATAGATTGTACATCTACCACAAAAGTTACAAAAGATGCAAGCAAATGGTGGAGAAAAAGAAGCATTGAGACACCTTAGAAATTTTGAATATTATTGTGGCCAACTCCATGTCGCTTGTCGCCGGTGAAAAGCACCTGCAAGATAAAAGTCTTCACAGATCGGAGTTACGTCCGACGGGGACCTTCCGATGCTTAAGTCAGAGAGGGGGTTGGTGAACAGCTAATGAGAATGTTAAGAGTGATAGAGTTTTGGTCCAGAATTGTCTTATCCATGCTGCTCATTTACCTCTCCTTTTATAGATAATTCTGATGTAACCGTCGAGCACGTGATCTCATTTTTTATGGCGCTAGATTATCAGGCTATAATCGTGGAATTAGTGGATTGTTTATTCCTATTAATGACCGTAACATGTAGTCGATAATCGTTTATAACGGTTAGCATATGTTGAGCAGATAGATCGACTATATGTCGATAATACTGATACATCGGTAGAGGTAAGTCCATAGAAAATCCGAATGACCATCGACTGATAACTCTGATATGTCAATGGTCTTCAGTTGAAGGTTGATCAAGTCATTTGTTGTTGGTCGATAATAGCCGACTGTCGATCGGTCAACTGATTATGAGTTGGAGTAATATATTTATTCAATCGATGCAGAGTCAGAGTCGGGGGTTAGTTGATTTGTCCCAATAGTTGGCCGATGTAGAGTCGGAGTCGGAGGTCGATTGATTTATCCTAACAGTTGCCCCCTACTCGCTAGTCCAAGGTGATCCGACGTGTATATTATCACGTGGTTTATCACGTTAAATAAAGGGAGTCGTCACATGTTGCCTCGAGCTCCGACTTGACTGCTAGTCAAGAATTCTCTGATTGTTTTATCGTTTCGGTGGCAGCAAAATCATTATTGGATTGTCATGTCGACAGGACAATTCGATATCGGATATCAGTATCGGACGTCATTTCAGGAAGATAATTCAGTATCGAACGAGATGATTCTGACTAGTAAATTTTGGCCACGTATCCGAATATCATTGGATCGGAGCTGTTTACGCGGATGATGGTGAGGTGGCACGATCAGGAGGAGGTGCATCGAATCGTCCAACCAATGGTCGGTTCGGATGTTGCCACTTGTCGTCATCTGATAAGGCTCCGATTTGACCGCTTCCATCCTGACCATTGAGAAATTCTATATATACAGGGTCGCTTTCGATCAAACTTTTACTTTGCATTTTGCCTTCATCCTCTGCTGTAGAAATTCTGCCGGAAGGTCGCCCCAACACCAGAAGACTCCAGGGTTCCTTCTCCGTCTTTTTGTTTTTAGCTTTCAGGTTAAGTGTTTTTGTCCTTCCTTCTTGGGTCCATCTCCTTTTTGGTTCTCTCTAGTTTTTCTTTTCCATGGCTAGAACTTCTTTTTCTCAGGATAGTCGGTCGGAGAATCAGGCCGACGACTCTCCATCGGGTCTGAAAGTGGAGGTTTCTTCACTATCTGAACCCAATATTGAACGGCTCCGAGAGCAGTATCGTATCTCGGAGCAGTATCAACTCTTTGCACCTGACACCGATGGTCTGGTGAACTCTCATCCTTCGGATCAGGTGGCCTTCTATATCGAAAATCTTCGGACGGATCTTCGATTTTCGATTTCGGAGTTCGTCCAAAATTTGCTTGACTATTATAGTCTTTGCCCCGCTCAGCTGGCATCAAACTCGGTCCGGCTAATAATTAGTTTTACTTGTTGTGTCAGTTAATACCGATCGAGCCTCGTCCTTCTCTTTTCTGCACCTTCTTTGTTTTTCGTACCCATCCAAAGGTCAAGGGTTAGTGGCTCTTCAACCCAAGAAAAGGCCTTTTCTTCATTACCGATCTTCCATCATCCATTCATGGATGGAAGAACCTATTCTTTTTTATTTCCTCTTCTCTTCCATGTGACTTTCCTTCATGCTAGGATGATCCAAGAACCGATCCCAACGAGAACAGTCAGGTGGAGGTCGACGATCGAAAAGATTTTTATCAATTGAAGGACATGACGGTCCCCCCGCAGAGAAAGCTGATGACCGAACAAACTCTCTACAATACCGGCCTTAGTTCGATCACCACCTTAGATATAGCATAGTCGATCACTTTTATTTTTTCTTTGTTTGTTTTTGAATTGTACTGACTTCTTTGTTCTAATTGCAGCTATGCAGTCGAGGGCGTGAGTATCGACCGTCGATAATCGTCAGCATGCTACTAAGAAGAGGACAGCGGCATCCAAAGTTGGACCCTCCCGACCGTCGAAGAAAGGTCGAGCAACCATATCTGCACCGACGAGGGAACCTGATGTACCATTAGCATTGGTTATTGAGTCAATTTTGGTGCTGTCAGCCCCGACAGCGCTTTCTGAAGTGCTGTCTACCGAAGATGGAACGGCAAGAGAAGACAAAGTTGCCGCAGCACCATCGATGGCTCCATTAATAGAGGCTCGGATCGAAGCAGAAGTCGTGGCCGAGCTAGATCAATCAGCGACTGCACTAGATGTTCCTCCAGCAAGACTCTCTCGAGCGTAGTCAAGCTCCAATTTCTCTACATTCTCAAGTGCAGAAATATCGATGGAAGACCGATGGAAGATGCCGGTGACTTCGACTGATGACAGATCATTGCCAGGGCACATCGTTCACTTTGACATCAAACTTTCTGAGGATGAGTCGGCTTTGGCCAATCCAGAGTCGGTCTTGGCCAATCCAAAGTTAGCCAAATGGCTCATTCAAGCTATCCTTCTTCCGACTGATCAAGAGAATAGAAAAAGCCGTACCGTCGTCGAGATGTTTTCCTCTTTTTATCCGATGATACTTGGGATAAGTTTTTCTTCATATATTTTTTTTTTCGACTGATCCGACTAATCTTCTACTTTCAGTTGGCACTTGACATGTTCAACTTGGAAGTCAGCTACCGAAAGGTTGTAGACTTTCGTCAGACATAAATGGATAAAGTGGCAGCTGTCAATGCTGAGAAGGCAGCTGCTTGTGAACAACTTCGGGCGGCGATCGAACGGGAGGCGAGGCTTCAAGAGGAAGTCTCCCGTCTGATAGCCGACCTTCAATCTTCTGGAGCTGAACTTAGGTCGACTCGTCAAAATATCTTGTCTGTTGAGTCGAGGATCAAGAGCAAGAAGCATTCTATCCATCGGCTTCAACGAGAACAGGATGGCTGTATTAAAGAACTTGAAGCTGAGCATGAAAAATATCGAGTCACCTTGAAAATGTTTGCACTGGCCGATGATGAATCAGCTTCCGCAAAAGCGACGCAGAGCTGGCGAGAGTGAAAGCAGAGTCGACAAGGGAGGCTTTGAACCATGCCATCGAGGACTTCAAGAATTCAGAAGAGTTCAAGGAAGAGATGCTCGAAGGCGAGTTTGCCTCTTACTGTGTCAGATATGAGGATGGCCGAGACCCAGTCGGCAAGTTGTATCCAGATCTTGACTTAAGCAGCATCATCCCTTCCATCCCAGAAGATGGAGCTGCTGAAGAAGCCGTATCGATCGAAGATAGAGCACCGATAGCATCAGAAGTTGTACAAGTCTCTGATGCTATATCGAAGCAAAGAGATGGAGATCGCGACTGATGATCGGTGCAATTTTTATTTTCTTTTTGTATTCAAAAATTTTGTAATTGGACTTCGATCCAATTTTGTAACTTTCTTTTCAATGAATGAATGAAAGAATTTTTCAAGTACAGACACTTTCTTTGTATATCTGCAATGTCGTAGTATTATTTTTCAATTACCGAATATCGATCGACAAGTCGAACATCTGATAGTGATTATAGGATTCCTTCGTTAGTCGAACATCCATTGACGTACTTAAGTATTAGGATAAGAGATAATAAACCGAATATCCTTCGTCCGATCTTAGTTGGATTTAGTACATCAGGTTATTTGATAATTGATGGCAAACCGAATATCCTTCGACCAACCGTAGTCGAGTCGGTATAGTTTCAATTCGACCTGGGTCGATTGGCATAGCATTCTACTTAGTTAAGACTAAGTCGACATAATAGTCGTTCGACTAGGGTCGGCTTTTATAGTGAAAAATTAAAATATGTTCGGTATCGAGATACAGTCGGTATTTTAGCTTTTACGGTGAAAACTGAAATATAGTCGATGCATCGATTTTTACAGTAAAAAATCAAAATATAATCGATAGAAATTGACCATCCATCTGTCGGTCTATTACCACTTTGTAATTTACTTAAACTTGTGATTCTGAAATTCATTCTGAAATTCAATATTTCATTCTGAATAATGTATACATGGATAACTTTATTGATAATACATTTTCAAGTTGTCAGCATTCCATGTTCCGGGGATGGTTACTTCCTCTAAAGTTTCTAGCCGATATGCATCCGGTCTAAGTATTTCGGTTATCTTGTAAGTTCCTTTCCAGTTCGGAGATAACTTTTTCTGATCAAGAGATTTTGAGACTTCTGCTTTCTTTAGGATCAGATCTCCAGAATGGAAGACCTTCGATTTAACTTTTACATTATAATACTGGGCTACTCTTTGCCGATAGACTGCCATCCGAATTTGAGCTTGCTGTCAGACTTCTGGAAGTAGATCTAAATCAGCTCTCCGACATTCTGAGCTGCTCGGTTCACTGTATTGCTCTACCCTTGCTAATGGTAATCCGATCTTAAGTGGAATCATCACTTCTGTTCCATAAGCTAGATTAAATAGCGACTCTCCCGTCAGTATGCGAAGAGTCATTCATTATGCCCAAAAGATCGGATATAATTCTTCCACCCAGAAGCCTTTAGCTTCATTCAGTCTGATTTTGAGTCCATGTAGAATCGTTTGGTTGGTTTCCTCCATCTCTCTATTGGATTATGGATGGCCGATTGATGTAAGTTTGTGCGTAATATGAAATTTTATACAGAACTCTTTGAAATTTTGATTGTCGAATTGCCGACCATTGTCAGTGATGATGGTGTGTGGTAAATCGAATCTGCATATAATTGATTTCTGAATGAAGTCCTTCATCTTGCTCTCAGTGATTTGTGCCAGAGGTTCAGCTTCCACTCACTTGGTGAAATAATTGATGGCGATCATTATAAATTTTCTCTGACAAGATACCGGAGGAAAAGGACTGAGTATGTCAATCTCCCATTGTGCGAAGGGTCATGGCACAACAATTGATGTCAACTGACTTGCCGATTGGTGTTGTATATTTGCATATTTCTGATATGGTTCACACCTACGGCAATTCAACTCCTCTCTCTGCTTTTCATGTGCAGGTCTTGATGAAGATCGAAGGAGAGGAGTACTTACGATACCCACTATCTGACGCGCCAATCTGTTGCGGTCAATTTTCTGTCGTCTGTCGTCGGTGAAGAGCACCTGCAAGATAAAAGTCCTCACAGATCGGAGTTGTGTCCGACGGGAATCTTTCGATGCTTAAGTCAGAGAGGAGGTTGGTGAACAGCTAATGAGAATGTTGAGAGTGACAGAGTTTTGACTCAAAATTATCTTATCCGTACTGCTCGTTTACCTCCTCTTTTATAGATGATTTTGATGTAACCATCGAGCACGTAGTCCAACTTTTTATGGCATTAGATTATCGGACCATAATCATAGAGTTAGTGGGTTGTTTATTCTCGTTAATAGCCGTAACACGTAGTCGATAATCGTTCATAACGGTTAGGATATGTTAAGCAGATAGGCTGATTATATGTCGGTAATACTGATACGTCGGTAGATGTAAGTCAGTAGAAGGTCCGAATGACCATCGACTGGTAACTCTGATATACCGATGGTTTTCAGTCAGAGGTTGATCAAGTCGTTTGTTATTGATCGACAATAGCCGACTATCGGTCAGTCAACCAATTATGAGTCAGAGTAATATATTCATTCGGTCGATATAGAGTCGGAGTCGGAGGTCGGTTAATTTGCCTCAATAGTTAGCCGATATAAAGTCGGAGTCGGAGGTCAGTTGATTTGCCCCAACAAATATAATTTTGAATATAAACGTGTGTAGACAGATTTTTATGTGATGGGAATGGATACACGTAGAACAATGCTGGAAGTTGAGAATCAAAAAGATGGGGAGATGTGATTGGGAGAAGATATAAAATGTTGATTTGAATGCTAAGCACAACAATTAGAGACAGTGATTATAGTAATTTTCCATATGTTTGATCAGGGCATCCATCTCTGTCGAAATTTTTATTTTTTTATTTTTTTTATTTCTATTTTTTCTCTCTGCGTGCATGTGTATGTGTGTGTATAGAGGTCGTATTTGCTTTCAAAACTTTCTTCTAACATGTGATAGGTTTTTAGTTATTTTATCACTAATATCCGAGAACCTTGATATCTGCAATTCAAGCTCTCCACTGCAGGTGAGGGAGAAAAGAAGAAGAAAAAAAAAAACGAAAAAGAAAACTTTGAGAAGTGGCACATCGTAAATTCATCACCGATGTGGTTCTCTACACACAATTAAAGATGATTAATAGTGCTTCCAAGGTATATATCTCCTGGCTACAAATTTCGTTTCTCGACTCTCGACTGTTTAGCAGGGGCAATATCTGCATCCATTGTCAAACATAGATGCGTATTTCCCGGCAGAACAAACTCACTCAAGAAGAGAAATGAACTCCGTGCCATGTGTTCATGTTCTATGGAGTATGAATCCTATTTATCTTCACAAAAGAAAAGATAAATTAACAGGTTATGTTGAAGACTGCATCACCAATCAGTGCTTTGAAAATTGTTCGAATCCCCACCAATTGACCTGGCTGTTAATGTACTTTAATACACCTTGAGTCACTCACTAAGTATTTTTTTTTCTTCTTTTATTTTGCAAGTTTCCAAGAAAGAAAAAATATTATTATTCCTCCAGAGTGGGGTGCCGACAATTGAACCCGGAACTTGTTAATATAATGAAAAGAAAATATTACTCTAATTTTTATTTTAACTATGTACTAATAAAGACTCCCCTTTTTGGGAGCTTTATCTAGAGTGGACAGTAGCTACCAACTCCAGAATTAATCCAATGTATTAAGAAAAATTATTTAAAATCTCTTATCAAACCTTAAATACTTATTTAATTTTCTAACTTGCAAAACATTTTATAAGTTATGAGGCTGCGACCCATTTCGCCCAAAATATGCTTGAGAAAAATCATTTCTAGATTCTTGAATAGATGGTTAACTAGGTATTAATAATCAATAAAAAATTTTGTGTTAGGTTGGATTTAGTCAAGTGTGAGAATCTAAACTTAAACTCTTTTTCTCTTAATAAATGGGTAATACTATTAAGCCTATATAAATAATGAAAAAAAGAGGCCACAACAGTATTTGATATCAGATTTTTAATTTTAAAATTATATACAAAAAATTGAGAAATTTATGAAATGCTTATTTTGTATTTTTTTAGAAAATATTATAGGTTTTGTAAAAGAGAAAAATTATTGAAAAATTATTTTTATTTTTTAAAATATTATTTTATCACCTAATATTATCATTGATGCAACTACCCCATCCTGCTATCAATTATCATATTGCCACTGTTATAGAGCCATTTATTTTCGAAGCAGGACAATGACTAAAGAAGTTGAGGCAATATATCATGAGATGTTTGTGAATATTTTGTTCTCTCATTAAATCTTTTTTTGTCTAAGTTTTTACTTTTACAATCTAATATTCTATATGACTATAGCAGTTATTATGCAAGTGGCTACTTTTAAAACTTTAAGGTGAGTAGCCATATTATTTTCAAAGATATATTTAAGATGCTATATATATACACATAAAAGATTACTGGTATATACAAATGATACAATCTAGATGAATCTCGTAGTTTAATATAAGTAATTATAATTGTTCACAGTTAAACCTCTAGACGTGCTTTGTACGTACTGGTACACGTACATATATTTCCACTGAATTTTATAATTCCATGACGATTGAGAGGGGGGAAAAAAAATCCACGTAACGGGTCCGATCCCGATTTCTCACGCTTCTTTCAACCTCCCCTTCCCCTCGCCAACGTGCCCTAGCTTCCATCCTCGCCCTCGCCAACATTAAGCCACGGCCTCCCCGGCTCTCCGACCCCCATCCCGAGGCCCGATCGTCGTGCTCCTCGTCGGCCGCCATCCTTTTATCTCCGCGCCCATCGGCCGTTCCGCTTCTCCACTGTCGTCGACCACCTCGCCCTCGCCCTCGCCCTCGCCCTCGCCCTCGCGTTGCCGACCCTAAGTATGCTTCCCTCTCTCTCGCTTCCCCGTTTGTGGATCAGTAATCTTGATTCTAAAGGGAATATAATTTTGTTGGGGTTTTTTGATTTCTTAGAAATTTTTACGGAACCCTGGTTGCGGGCACTCTCGATCATATTGATTCTTTCGTTGGATCTTCGTTGCATTATATTTTCGTGTACATGCTAAAGAGCTTTTTTTGGGATTGCTATAAAATATCCGTCAGTCTTATTCTGTTAGGAATGCGATGCCCCCTGCCGTTCTGTTGTAGATCTTTGGCATTTACTCAATTAAAGTTTCTTGATCTTATTTGTGAGCTATTTGTGGAGCTTGATTTCTGGTTTCGACATTAGCACTTGAGATGTTGTATTAGAAATGTTTAGCAATGAGTTACAGTATGCTGTTATCATAATAAAATTATCTACTAATTCCCTTTTCCAAAAGCAGCATAAATGCACGGTCACTTCTTTACAAAAGAAAATTTATGATTTGTGGTTATATTCGTGGTCTTGCGTTATGTTATGTACGTTGTGTAAAGTATCTGTATTTGAATGCCCACTTCGAGATGTTTGGAAGGTTATTTGATTTTTTTTTTTTTTAATTAGACTAGTTATGATGGATGTGCTTCTGAACATAGGTGTGTGTTTTTTGGAAAGGTGATGATATATGAATTGTTAAGGTTAACATGCTAAACACATTCTTTTACAACAGAAGAAAACATGAAAGCATGCTTTTGTTACAAAATTTTCATTCACAAACATTGTTCGTTACATTGTAGTATACATATCAACCAAGTAGTATGGTGGTTGAATCAACTCGACACTTATGTGCAATATCTCTGCTGCTAATCCTTCATTTTTTGTGTTCTACGGCACATTTTTAATATATGTCTTTATGTGGATCCAATAGGTGGTTTTGTTTATGTCCATTTTCTTGTATTTTCTCTGCATTTATTCTCAAGATCTGGAGTTTATGTGATGAAATCTATTCTCTCTCTCTCTCTCTCTCTCAATTTTGATATTATATAAGTCAGATCCATGCATATCCTGCCCAACCTGCTTGATGCAGAAAAAGGAGAGGCCAAGCCTAGTCATGGCAATATTTGGGTGGCTCATGCACAACTTAAAAAAGTGATTGATATACTTCACCGTATATAATATATTGTTATAAAACACAAGATGTCTAAACCCTGCCCCTCCTTTCACTCTGTCCTTTCCCTTTTCTTGCCTGTACCTTCCTCACCCCTTCCACCATCTTCCTCCTCGCTCCTCTGCCTTACCATCTCCTCATCACCAGACCACTGCTGCATGCCAATCTCATAGTTAGGTCCCTTCCCCTTTTGAGCGCCCTCTCTCTTTCCTTCTTTCTCTTTGCCTTGTTTCTGCCACTGGCCTTCCTATTTCCTTTGCCATTGATATAGATATATAATGTTGAATGATTGACCTGTGTCCTAAAATCAACTGGTTCAGATTGTCCTGGGCCTAGAATTTTAATTTTCAGGCCAAGCTTGTGCTGAAGAAGTTAGTTCCAAGGCTAGTCCAGGCTAGGCTACAGTGTCAGTTGCTGATTCTTATATTTGGCTTGAACCATGAATTCCTAAGTCTACTACAAAATCTATCTTAAAGTTTTCAATTTGATTAATTTCCTTGATTTTAAGAATTTATCCTATGAGGCATTCTCTCATTTTATCTTATTACTTTCGTGCAACTTGACGACGAATATTATTATTAGACTAAATCTATATAAATTCTTATTTTGGAGGAGTTATGTCGGAAAACTATTGATTTTGTTTCATGCAGACACCTCGATGATATTTTATTTTTAAGATAGGTAAATTCAGTTGTTTTTTCTTCTGTCTTTAACATAGTTTATATATATATTTTAACTGCTTTGGGTCATGATTCGTGCTATTTTGAGCTTTGTACAACTGCTTACAGGAAGAGAAAGGAGAGCTCCTGAATCTCTATTTCATAATTTCACGTAGCTGTTATTTTGTTATCAATTCTCATACAATGTGCCTGCCGCTATGTTCTGTCTGATATCATGCTGATCCTTGTTTTTTTTTTTGTGTTATCTGTTGTTAACTGTCTTTTTCTTATGTTAGGTTTAATTTTCTTATTGGTTCTTTGCATGTGCCAATAGGTGCAGGAGTATACTTTATTTCAGCATGACATGAAATTTAATTGAAACATTGTCAAATTGTTATAGAACAGTTCGTATGCATTTGTACCTTCTGTTGGTGATTAAAGCATATAGCATAAACATGCTGAAATTGCCCATTTCTTTATATTCATATTGTTCTTATGTGGTTCTAAATAAGATTTTAGGTACCAACCCATACTAGCTTACAGGGGATGTGCCACACTGATTGGTTCTGTATTTGTACAATATGGAGACTAAGTATTGAATTGTAACGACACATGGTACAACTGTTGTGCTAACTTCATAATTGTTGGTATGGGGTGTATCGTATTGAACCAATTTGTACCAGTACCAGGGTTCGATACTGAGATTGAAAGCCATGGTTCTAAACTTAATGGGCTTTGATTGTTAAATGTCTGATTCTTTTCTAGAGTTTTATTATAACGATGTTAAGTTTGTTTGGTCAAATGTTATTGAATGAGAGAGTCAAGTGCTACAAGCCTACAAGTATCAACTTCAGATGCAGTTCTCATACTATGGCAAAGTTTTGAGAAGGTACCATTTGAATATGAAATTAATATGCAAGTATAAATCATTGCTTCACTGTGGTGATATGGGTTTTCATATTCTAGTGTACGTTTTTTCTTTGGTTAACTACTAGGAAACTTAGATCAACACATAGAGCAGTTAAAGCAGATCAAGTAATAAGATTTTTTAAAAAAAGATAAATTCTTGGTCCTTTATCTCTAGATGTTTTGTATTTGATTCTCTAAATCTTCTCTTGTCGGAAGGTCATCTGCTTGGTTAAAGATATGGTACATAACTATGCATCTTGTTAGTTCATGTTGTCATGCAGAAGCATATGTAAATAAATATTGAACCACATTAGTTTGTGATTGTTGATGTGCTAGAGTGAGAAACTTTGATTATATGTATATCAATATTTGTTATGTGTGCTTTTTTGTTATGCCCTATCGGGATTGTTCATGTGTTTTCGGTTTTCCTAATTTTTTTGTTGTTCGGAAGATTGCATGATGTCATGATCAAATAGCTATCCTTTTTCTTTTAACAAGCGACTCTTTTTAGTTTTGATGTTGGGTTCCATTACTTGATATACAGGAATTTCATAACAATGATTATGGAAGTGACGACAGAAATGTTGGTTGTATATCTTATATTTATTAAGACTAAACAAAGCAAAAAGTGGAAGTGCTAATTCTCATGCAGATTTTGTTGCAGCTAATTTCTTTGCTTCTTATACTGCATTGAATTCCAAAAGCGAGACTGCATTTATAATTTAACATGAACTTAAAAACTTCTAATCTCTTGGTTGTTATGTATGTTGGACGTGTCTGATGCTCGTGCCGTGTAAAGTTTTCTACTATATACTGGTGTCATGTAATGCACTTGTGTTATCTTTATGGCATAACTATACAACATCTTAACTCAAAAATCAAGAAAGCCTTAATGTAGCAAATAACATTATTGAGTGAGCAGTTTGCATATCATGATTTAAAATTGAGTGGAGGATGGACCTTCTTGTAGAGTGGTCTTTCTATGAGTGGTTCAATGAGAGCTGAAAGCAGTAAACCAAGTGACAATGGGAGTGGTCAGAGGGGGGGAACTGACTAAGAGTGGTGCCACGACTTCAACGGAACAAGTCTCTGAAAGATCCTCTGATTGGAAGTGCCTTTGCTGCTGAATTGGATTTCACAAATTTTTTGTCAAAGCTGAAGAAAAATTAATCCAGTTGTAATTGAGAAAATGGAGCTACTAAGCCTAAACATTACAACGAAGAAAAGGTGTGAGATATGAAGCAAGGAAGAAGATCATGAGAGACCAAGCCTAGAGTGATGTGTGATCCATGGATGAGATATATAGGAAGAATGTCACATGGCATACATTGGAAAGGTGTGGAATTGGGTATTTTATGTAGTGGGTACTCTTGACATTTTTAGTTGGAAACCATATCCAATGGAGAGGAAAATCAGTAGTGGATCAGTTTAATCAAGTGATATTGTTGCTCATTGTGAGCTAAAGAAGTGGATTTTCCAACATTTAAAGGAGATAGTGAAGGGGGCTTAAGTTATGAAACTGGATGTGGGCATAGTTATGCGGATGGGAAAGAAAAGTACATCAGGAGGGACTTTCATGTTTCAGGTTCTCCGTGTCCTGCAGAAACCTGTCCAGCTTTTCAGTGTTGAGTTGGCTTTTGATGGACTTGCATTGAGCATCGAGCAGCTTAGGTTGGTCAGTCCTTCCTCACTTGGAATGCTTGCTTGCATTTCTTCCTATTTTAAACTTGGGGGTAACATAACCATTATTTGTTGCCCTTTAGTGGAATATATTGTAGCAAGGTTCACCGTTTCTCTATCGGACCCTGGATTGGTACCATTTTGTTACTGTGTTAGTATTTCCACAATAGGGGCTAGTTCGGTGTATCAACACTTGGCGTGCCCCCTGTACTGCCTACTGATATGGTATGATATGCACCGGTATTGCCTGGTACAACAAACCATGATTTAGGGTTCCACCTCTTATTATGCTGTTCCAAAACTGCAATTGATGCAGTTTGAGGGCCACAAAATAGGGTCAAATTAGGACTCGAAACACTTCTTGTACTTGCTGTGCAGAATCTGAAAACAGGACAGCCAACAAAAGAATTTGAAATCAGGAGCAATGGATGTTCACAAAGAATCTTCTTTAGGGTTCCTTACTCATGGAAGGATTAGCTGAATCAAAACCTAGGGCTTGTTAGGCTTAATTGAACAATCCAATATAATCCTACAACTAGACTTGACCAAATAATGCACGAAGATCTCTATAGACAGCAATCTGATATATTCACATCATTGAAGAAGTTACATAGCACATGTCTGAAATAAAGAAGGAGAGTGAGAAAGAGAGGAGAGAGGAATGAGTAGTAGGAAATAAATAAAAAAAAACAACATATTAAGAGTATAACAAACGGAGAAGAAGAAGAGAGCGGAAGCAGAAAAAGAAGGTTGAATCTGGGCACAGCGATTCTTCCATGCAAAAATAACTTAGTAATCTTCATAAATTCATCACTTTACAAAGGCCCATACTTAGAGACTCTGAAACAGTGAAAAAATTTGCTTGCTATGCAAGAAAGGACTCTTTGATTTATCTATTCTCCTAGCACTTCTTGGACATGATTGACTGCATAAAAGTCTTCCAAGCAATCTAAAATTCTGAACTTCCAAAATAACAATTGTATACTAAATCCTATCAACTTCCTAACTTATCAAAGAGAACTCTGGAACCAAATCTAGAATAGCCTAAGAAAAATATCCAATAATGCAATAAAATAATTTTGTCCTACATCATATGGTCTCATGTTTGACATTGCCAAAAGTAAGTTGATGGAAGCCAGGTTAAATTTTCATGGCAGCATAGATATCGCACCTGACCCTAATGCTTTGTGCTGGGAGAATTAACTATTTAACGAACCTTGTTGTAACGTTTCCTCGTTGAGTCACAGAATATGCTAAACTTTTTTGATCTTCATGGATGTTGTGAAATATTATTCCTCTGTTTCTATCATGCTAACCGACATCATTGCTTGTGATGCAGGGTTGAACTCTGTGCTGCCAACCTACAGGTAGCAAATGGAGCTAAATACAATAAAAGATGCATTTGACCGAGTTGCTAAGAAGCAAAAGCTTTCCTGCTCGAAAACCCAAGAAGTCATTGATGAGGTTGGGCGAGAGATAGAGGAGGCAATGGCGAAGTTGCAGTCAACTGATAATGGTTTAGGCTGTGACCTAAAATCCATTCTCTTGGAGCTCAAAACTAAGCTGAATGAAATGGCTCCAATGAATCAACTCGAAGGATCCCAGAGGGAGCTGAACATTGGGCTTGTCAAGTATGCAAAGATCCTTGAGAAGTGCTTAAATCCGGACATATCCAAGGCATATCGAAATGTCGACTCTGACATCCATATAGTAAACCAGATCATTGCAAGCCACTTCTACCGCCAAGGCTTGTTTGATCTTGGTGACTGTTTTGTAAGTGAGGCTAACGAGCCAGATGCTACTGCTCTAAAATCTCCATTCCTGGAGATGTATGGGATACTTGAAGCTATGAGGTCTAGGAACCTTGAGCCTGCACTGAATTGGGCTTCCAAGCAGAGTGAAAGGCTATTGGAGAATGGGTCAAGCCTCGAGCTGAAGCTTCACCAACTGCAGTTTGTGGAAATGCTACAGAAGGGAAGTCAAAATGAGGCTCTGAAATATGCAAGGACCTACCTGGCTCCATTTGCTTCAGTGCACAAGGTTGAGATTCAAAAGCTAATGGCCTGTCTCTTGTGGGCAGGTCGGCTCAACCAGTCTCCTTATGCAGAGTTTATGTCTCCAACTCACTGGGAGAGGTTGGCTGAGGAGCTCACCCAGCAGTTCTGCAGCCTCTTGGGTCAGTCCTACGAGAGCCCGCTTAGCGTGGCCATAGCTGCAGGGATCCAAGGGTTGCCAACTCTACTGAAGTTGGCAAGTGTGATGGCTGCAAAGCAGCAGGAGTGGCAGGCAATGAAGCAGCTGCCAGTGCCTGTTGATCTTGGGAGGGAATTCCAGTTTCATTCTATTTTTGTGTGCCCGGTGCTGAGGGAGCAAGGGAGTGATGAGAACCCACCAATGCTGATGCCTTGCGGGCATGTGCTGTCAAAGCAGTCAATAGTGAAACTGTCAAAGAGCAGCACACGGCCATTCAAGTGCCCTTATTGCCCGCTTGAGGCAACAGTGGGTCAATGCAGGCAGCTTCACTTTTAATGGTTTGTTGGGTCTAGGTCACAATGATTGCAACTTGTGCGATGTACACCAAATGTTAGTTTGTGTGATGTACACCAAATGTAAGGCTGTGATATTTGAAATCCAGGCCTTTGTACCAAAGATGGTCATGTGGTTGTCTCTGGATATCTCTTGTATGTTTGAAAATCCCCTGATATTTTGTTGAGATTGTCCAGAGCTTATATGAAACTTGGATACTATTATGTATATAAGAACATCTTCATGCTTCAATTTTTTTTAATTCAATATCTTAAAAGTCTCTCTCTACAGGTTTAGAATAGCAGTTTTTATGTTTTTCCTCCAGCTCATCTTGTGGCCTAAAGATGAGAACAAATGAAATGATTCATCCCAATAAAAACAGTTCTTGGATTTATATCAACTATTCTCGATACTGGATGGAGATAGACTCCCCAAACTTTGTCGGTATGGCATTTCCTGTTGTTTGCTGTAATACAAAAGGTAACTGTTTCACAGCTGCAATCTGGTTGACAAAATTTGTTAATAAAATTTCTAACGTTCGGATGGAGATGGTAGGTGATGGAGTTCTGATCCTTAGCAGTTGCTAGCAACGTTTCTCTTACTGCAAGTAGGATATGCATGAGCCCATCAAGCTTCAGGAGTGTGCCAAATGGAACGCATGCTTGCTATCAATGATTTTTGTGCTGTAATGTTATTTAATTTTTGCAGTTTGTATAGGATTTCTCAGTTGTGAAAAACTAGTTTAGATGCTACTGCAACACAAATGAATAATATAGTTTGGAGGGTGATGTATTTTGGATGAACAAGTGTTTTTTTTCTCTTCAATCTTCTCCTTGATGCTTGCTAGAAGTGCTTGTTCGTGGATTGATTGATGTCTTACCATCATCCTACGTTCACGGGCCGCCAAATGGAATTCTGGTTCATAGTCAAGGCTGATGCCTATCTTGTACATTTTGAGCTTAATGGGATAGGCTCCGGGCCTTTCTTTTGTTTAACGGAAAGGGCCTCTAGGCAACGCACTACACAGAGGACACCCAACTCTTGGTGAACGCGGGATTTGATCCTAGGTCATTTAATACAACTATCAAAGACTTGAAAAGCTTGGTCAACAGGCACCTTCAAGTACACATCATGTTTAACACATCATGCTTTTGATAGTGCACAATAGATTTTGCATGTAATATTAGCTCAATTTTTTTAAAAAATCAACTACAAAGAGACTAATCCAAACAAGAGAGAGAGAGAGAGACAGGAGGGGAAAAAGGGTAGAGGATATTAATTGCCCAATGATGAATTTATTTTTGTAACAAAAATTGTTTGCTTTAAGCAAAAAAACAACTGTGAATAGCTTGTATCAGAATTGCAATTAATAAACAGAACCTTAAATCTGCCAATGTAATTTATGGTTTTAAGGACGAGCAGACTAGAAAAATGATAGCGGATGGTGGAGAAAAGTTCTGAAGATGAATCTGACAAGGGAGTTAAATAATGTTTACATGAATGCCGAATATAACTAGGCAAATTGATCATGGTAATTATCACATATTTCATGAAAATAGGCCAGCAAAAAGGTCAGACAACAATTATTTACAAGAGCAGTCTGACAAACTCTTTACTGCAGGAAATTTTTTTTTTTTTTTAAAAAAGTAAGTTCAGAGAGTCTGTATCAGAACTACTAGGGTAAAATAAAATTGTCTCCTTGGAAAGTACCTCAAATTCAGCAAAGCTTAAAAACATGAGAAGAAGAGAATGCAAGGATGAAGCAGTACAAAATGGACAATGGATGCATCTTTAGATAATTGGTACCCTGTTCATATTTATTGAGAATAGTTATAGATATGAATCCAGTGCTGGTAAGGAGATCAGTTCAGAGATTAATATAGTCGACGCAAAAAAGGAGGGATTATAAACAGAGGTAATTGGTTTCAGAGGCGGGAACTTGCAGCCTGCTGCGACTGGTCTTGGATATGGGGGAGTCTTTTATAAAGATTTAAGTCTGCGTCTAGAAATTTTCTCGTCCGCACTTCACCACATCCACCAAATCTCGAAATCTGAAGGTTCGAGCCCGCATACTCCAAAACCCTAACAGTCAAATTCTCTCTCTCCCCGACCCAAAACCCCGGAATGCTTCACTCCGCCGTTTCCCTTCCCTTTTCTCCCCTCCGAGGCTTCCCTCTCTCGTCCTCCGCATCCTGCTCCCAAATATCTCGAGGGTTCGGCCCCTCCATGGTCTCTCTTCGGGTGGACCAGAAGCCCGGAGGCCTGATCCGATGCTCAATCTCGCAGGTACACAGCTACGGCACCGTGGACTACGAGCGGCGGCCGGCCCTCAGGTGGAGCTCGCTCTACCGCAGAATCGCCACCATGGAGAACCCCAGCGTCGGCTCCGCTGCCGTCCTCGAGCGGTGGGAGGAGGAGGAGAGGCGGCTCAACAAGTGGGAGCTCTGTCGCGTGGTGAAGGAGCTCAGGAAGTTCCGCCGGTTCAAGCTTGCCTTGGAGGTACCTGAGTAGTTCGTCTCTTTAACTCCCGTTCCTTTTTCTTTTGAGTAATCGTTGTTTCGTTTCTTGTGCGTTGCAGTCTGTAGTTGAAAGAAATTGTACTTTATCTCTAGTGGTGGTGTTGATTGATTTACTACTTCTCGCAATCTAGGGATTAGGGAAGGGGATTCAATTGGATAATCCGTTACCAACCTTTCGATATAGACTCTATGAAAGTAGGTAATTCGACATATACAAGAAATGAAAGAAGTGCACAAGAACTGCTAAAATTCATAGTTATAAGCCACAGATAATTTTGACTTTCCATGTGGAATTATTGCATATTCTTTTGCGTGTTAACATATTTTGCATTGGTTATGCTACCAGCTTTACAGAGTAGTATTTTATCATTTGATAATGTTGCAGTTAACAAAGAATCATATTGAAAACTATCTGTTGAATATTAAAGCAAATTTAAGATTATGTTTATGCATGCATTTATGCATGAATCCAAAAATGTGGCCTTGTCACTGAAGCCTATTTTTTGGAGTCTAGGAGTTTCATGCCTCATATAAGTTTCTAATGTTGATTTTTGTATCCAAGATGAAATTTAGTTGGTTTCACAATATTCAATATCTTATGTTATATGTACTGTTTTATGAAGTGGTTTATGAAGCCGCATATGGTATGCAGTCCCCTGTGGCCCTGCATAGGGTTTCAGCCTCGCCTGCATATACATGAGGTGCATGGGAGGAAGATGAATAGCCTATATGAGTCCATACCCATATATAAAGCCCACCAGGCTACCACCTCCACTCTCATCTGCCTTCTTTGTATCTAGCAGTACTTCTTGTTTGGCTTAGGTGGGACACCTAGTACTGTGGTCTTCAGAGAAGTGCCATCTGTATGGCAATAAGTTAGTGGTGTTTAGGGTTGTGAGTGGTATATATAGATAATATAATTCCAGTTAGTGGGAGAATAGCAAACCTAAGATCATCATATTGTTTGAATCAAAGTGTGCAGTGAGAAAAGTTGTTGCTTTTGGAAGGTAACTTGCAGAAACCCCTCCAGTGGGTTCAAAACTGTTGCATGACTTGCAACAGGTTTTGAAATCAGCTATATGTCCTGCTTTTGATAGGGAGGCATTAAGGGGAAATGATTATGTATGTTCATTTGAAGAATGAAATTTGTCTCATTTCATTCTCCTTTTCCCCTCCAATTCAAGCTGGCATGCAGTCTAGTTAATTTTGATTTTTGTAATTTACCTGACACTTTCATTGTGATAAGTAAGATTTTGACTTAATCTAGGTTCGGAATGTCATAGCCTAATCTTGAGGTCCATCATTGACACAAGGAGAATAAAGCTTTCTTTCTAGGTGTATTTGAATGAATCTGAGGAGACAATGATGCGTCTATTACTATTATGTCGAGTTCCTTATAATGTTTAAGGCACTTCTTGTTTATCTATTGGGTCCAGTTACTTTGAATGAGGATATCATAATCCAAAAGCTTGTGGAGCATGATTGTTGGACCGATCGGTAAGACCTTGAGTAGGAGCTATATTAACACCATAGAAGTTTTTTGGTGACTAGAAAGAGAAAAACATATGTGACAAAATAATTCTTTGTGGCCTTTGTTCAAATGATCTTTAGCTAGACTTAGTGTTCTGAATTTCTTCTTGTCATAAGGAAATCAAATTTGTGAAGAAACTTGGGATTTCATGAGGTATCTGCATCTAAACAGGTTAAATTAATCTCATCTGGCTTCCTCTGCCAGTGAAAGCCAGCCTGAACTTCAGTGGCAGCCCTCTGGAATTCAAGCCCTTTGGATATGGAAGAAATAAGAAATGGTAATCTGCTTGATTTGCGCATAACATTTCAGGGCTCAGATAAGGTCAAGGGGAAAGCAATGGTACTGCAAATGATGTAGCTCATTGCAGTTTGGACGACATCCATTTGTGGAATATTGCATTTTCTCGTTAAGATCTGCAATCCTGTCATGCTCATTCTTCTACTTGTTCTGTTGAACTCATTTGCGGTTATATTCAAAAAAGAAAAAATATCTTGGTTCTCACTTTTCTGTAATGATATGTGTAGGTTTATTATGTTCATTTTGCTTCCATTTTGATGCAATGAGCATCTATTGATGGTACAAGTTATTCTGTAGGAATTCTTGTCAAGGGCGGTATAAGCAATTTTGTTTTTTTGTTCTTCAGTTGAGAAGGAAGTGGTAGTGGTCAAAGGTTGTAATAAATCTTGAGAGTTTTACATGCATGATGAAGGATTTCAGAGACTATTCCATGTTTGTAGTTTATTCATTTGACCTACTTTCTGTTTAATCTTCGGTCTGGCAGTTTGATGCACCTGTCATAGGCACTTATGTTTATTCTCATTTGCATTTTCGCAGGTTTATGATTGGATGACTGCTCAAGGAGAACGATTTACATTTACATCTAGTGACATGGCAATCCAGTTGGATCTGATTGCCAAAGTACATGGCATTTCGCATGCTGAAGAACACTTCTCAAAGCTTCCTGATACCTTCAAAGACAGGCGTGCATATGGTGCTCTTCTAAATGTTTACGGCCGAGCAAAGATGAAAGAGAAGGCAGAGGATATTGTGGAGGTAATGAGAAACAAAGGATACACAACTGAAGCACTATTTTTCAATGTGTTGATGACTCTCTATATGAATGTTGGAGAACATGAGAAAGTTAATAAGATCATTAATGAGATGAAGGAGAAGAACGTTTCATTTGACATATGCTCTTACAATATCTGGATAACAAACTGTGCGGCTATGGGAGATACAGAGGACATGGAAAGAGTGGTAGGGATGATGACTTCAGACAATGGCGTCATTGCTAATTGGACCACTTATACCACACTTGCTACCATGTATATTAGACTAGGCAATACTGAGAAGGCACAAAGTTGCTTAAAGGATGCTGAAATTAGAGTGACGGGCAGGGATCGAGCATCTTTTCATTACCTTATTGGACTTTATAGCAGAATAGGAAAGAAAGAGGAAGTCTATCGGATCTGGAACTGGTACAAGTCAAGTTTCCCTAGCATCCTGAATATGGGTTACCAGTTAATGCTTTCTTCTTTGATTAGGCTAGGGATGTTGATGGAGCTGAAATGATCTATGGAGAATGGCTTTCCATGACATCAAGCTATGATCCCAGGATCTGCAATATTCTGTTGGGTTCGTATGCCAGAGAAGGGCTGGTTGGTAAGGCTAAGAATGTACTTGACAGATTTTCAGAAAAAGGTGGAAAGCCAAAACCAATCACATGGGAGATCCTTGCAGAAGGCTACATTAAGGAGGAACAAACTTCTGAGGCATTATTGTGTATCAAAGAAGCTGCATCATATGGAGTAAATAACTGGAGACCAAATCCCACAAACATAGAAAACCTCCTAGCACTCTGTAAGAGGCACAATGACATTGCTAGTGTTAACATGTTGATGGATGCCCTTCGAATGAGAGGATGCCATGAAGAAGAGGAATACAAGTCATTGTTTAGCAGATACTGTCAGGGCAATTGAGCATGGCAAAAGATGGGTACATGAGGAATTATTGAGACCAAGATGCTTGTTGGTTTGTCTAAAATCTGTCTCAAAGAAACAGCTCATGTCCCCGCATGTTACTAAAGATTCTTTTCTGCCCTTATATGATTTGAAGTAGGGGCACAAATGTGCTTGTGGGTCACTGCTCTGCACATAGAATATCTGGAGTATTGCAGGTTAAAATGGAGCTTGCCAGTGATGCAGTTTGTGTGCTTCACGATTTTATACACCGGTTTGGTCACTTGTTGCTAGGAGCTGCACTGCAGTTAAATGATCATGTAGAAGGATCCCGCATTGGATCAGAGTCCTATTAATTCAAGCATGTTTTTTTGCTATATGACCAGGTTGTCAAATATTTCATTTACAACATCAGTAAAGCTGTCTTTCTTCTTAGAGGTGAGGAACTTGATGGTGTGGGGCTTAGCTGGGCATTGAATAGCTCTCATAACCTGAGTTGCACCGGCTGCAGGAGTGCCTATCTTGCTGCTTGTCTTTTTTTTCTATCTATTATTGTTTCGAAATTCTGGACAGCTTCGCTTAAGTTGGTTGCGCTGTTGGGGAAATCCTGGCTACTGACATGCATGAGGGAAGGCATGTAATTAGATTTAATTGTGAAAATAGATCCAAGACTGAGAGGGTCCTAATTGGAGGATCTGCATATTGGAGGGAAACTTGTGGCTTGCAAATTGCCATGGCGTTTGCAAAACCATGGGGTGGAAGAAATCACATCCTCTCACTTTCCTCTAAATGGGCGATCCAATTTGCTAAAAGCGCGCGCGCGCGCGCACACACACACACATATATATATCTTGTTATCATTAGCTGTATTCAACCTGGCAACATTGTGTTTGAGACAACCCATTTAGTGCATCAATTTTTTATGCGGTTCCAATGTGATCTACACTAACATATGTACAGGTAATGCCGTTGTTTTATAGGTGCAGCATTCTTATTGTGCTCCTGTTCAAGTTCATCTGTGGTTATTATTTTGCTTCTTGAGTAAGAAAGTGAATTGTTTAATCCAGTTTTACGGATCATGTTGAATAATCCTGGGTTTTGGACGCGGCACCTCACATGCTATACGGCATTGTATAAATGAGCCGTGGAAAGTTAATGGCCATTTTGATTAATTTACCCCTTTGCTTTCTTGGTTGGTTAAGTCATCTAGATGAGTGACCATTTAGTGTGTGGATCTTGACCTAATATAATATCTGTTTTTATGATAAAGTCTAATGATATCAATTAGAAGATTCAAAGTCTTTAAAGGCATGTTTTATGTGGTTATGACCAATCATCCTATCTTTCTGGTAAACGAGTAAAGAGAGAAGAGTGTGATGATGGCTGAGGCAATTGCTTCCTAAATCTCACATCTTTCAAGATGCTGACATTTTTGTGAAAATAAATTTTGGTATTCTAAAAGTCTTGAGCTATTGCGTAGAATATACTATGTTAATTTTTTTGGATCTCTTCATCGTCACGCATCCTTTCTATTTGGAGGATGATCTTGCTTGCTTGCCATGATGATAAAAAATTAAAGTTCACTAAATTTTTACATGTAGGGAGGCATACAATCAAATTTTAGGAGATGGTCCTCTAAAGAGTGTCGTTGATTGTTTTTTCTAGTATATTATTTGTTGGTGCAAAATTGAAGTGTGTGTGTGTATATATATATATATATGTATATATATTTGAGGACATATTTGGTTGGTGAAAATTAGATTTTGAAGTAAGAATGAAAATTAGTGATTTTTATTTTAGCTGTTTGATTGGAAAATGTTTCATTTCTATTTCAATTTTACAGAAATGTTCCAATCTTTCAAAATCTAATCTATACTCTCCTTTAGTTTTTAAAATTGATTTCGATTTCGATTTTAATCACAAACCAAATACGTCGTGAGATGTAACCATTTTAATTTCTACCATAATACATTCTGTTTCCAATCATTAACTAAATGTGTCATTAGTATAATTTATCTTGCACATACTTGAATTTGCAGCTACTCAAGTGCATGCTAGGTGGATACAAAAGCATGTGAGTTGAGACATCATGAATATTGCATGACTGCATGGTACCTACAAGGTAGATCATGTATGTTCCCTTGTAGATGAGCATATTTCGAATACAAGTGTTTAACCAGTCACCCAAAAAAAAAATTATTTTATATCATTATCCTTTTTCCCCTCTACCATCTCGACAAGTATTCCGTGTACATTTTGATACGTTTCTCTTCTCATCATTAATGTGCAAATATGCCTTCATACAGTAGGTTTGCACCAATTAGTCCCACAAGCCACAAGTTTCTTGAATCATGCCACTTAGCCAAACTGCCTACTGAGACGTACACTCCAAATAAAGACTAGATTTCGTTTGGATATAGCCAAAATCCACACTCCACATTGGAGAGATACGATGATATTTAAAATGCCTGCTCTATAATTAGTTGGACATGATCGAAAAGGGTGTGCGATACACTCCCACTGATACACTGACGAGCGACTAAAGCAGAAGCAAAACCAAATTGCTTTGGCTTCTACCGTATTGCCGGAAAACCTCCATGACGCCCATTGGCAACGAGACTTCCTCTTGGACGACACTGACACGTCTTACTTGGAAGCTAGTGATAATGTTGGTGTCATCCACAGGCCATGGACAACCCCAAATGTCTCATATCCGATAGGCTTTGTCTAGGCTCGGCTGTCTTGTCCCATATTACAACCAAGCTACGAGGCAACTGCCGCGTACGGATGACATCACTCATGCGAATGACAAGTATATCAGCTTGGTTGGGTTGCATGACTTTAGAGTTCTTTTTATCACCCATGTTTGAAAGCTAAGACGGCAATAAACAACAGATGGAGTTGTTTGAGTCGCAGGGAAGGTAATTAGCGAGGGATTCGCAGGGCTTACTTGATAAATTATTGATAACTAAGCTCGAACCAAAACATTTTCCAATTAGTAATGAATAAAAAAAACAACTCGTTGGGTTAGTTTGGATGTGTAGAATGTAGAAACTAAAACTAGTACCCAATAAGCAATAATTTGTGCGCACATACATCTACATCTGCTTGGATGTACATGCGCACGTGCACATACATATATACATACATATTAATAATTAGCACGTATATGGTACATGTCTTTCCAAAAGAAATCAATGCGTGCATGCGTTTGCATGTGTGTGTGAGAGAGAGAGACCCCATGCTACAAAAAGAAAAAAAAAATGTATGAGGGCTTGAAAGATCTCTTGATTATTATCAAAATTTCATTTTGAATAATCCAATTATATATATACCCATTATATAATATTTGATATACTCACTTCAATTTACATTTCATATTTTTCTCAAAAAAATATACTGCTCCTTTTTGAATTTAAATATAAATTATTAATTTGGAGAAAATCATATCCATGCCCTCTTTAGATGATAATGCTCACTTGTTCCTATTCGGTTAACTACTTAAAATCATTAAAAAACAGAAGTGATACCATGTACGGAAGCACTTTATTATCGAATTGATAGTCTTAGGAGATTGTAACTAAAACAAAAAAAAATGTTTGCAGAAAATATTAGGAAAAAAACACTTGTGAAGTTATTGAGCACAATTATACTCTCTCAGTTAATTTTCTCAAAAAAAAAAAGACAAAAGAAATATATCATGTAACTATATCATGTAATTTAAGAAATGTAAGAAATATAAACCTAAATTGCAACTGTATCATGTAATTTAAGATAGTTAGGACTGGGATCTAGTTTGGACCCAACCCGATTACATCTTTGCTTGTGTCCAAGGTGACAACGAAATTGAGGTTATTGATCATTTGTTCAAACTAGTAGCTAATTTGGAGGAACCTCGTAGCGGTGCCGAGATTTGTGGCCACCATGAGGACGAGAAAGACATCATGCACATGGAGACCACATGACATGATTCGTGCATTGCGCGTCACGTGCTTTTGTTAGATGAGAGCCGAGAAAGAATATGCCCTCCTCCTCTCCATGGATTTCATACTACCAGGTCTCCAGCTAAGACAGCTGGTTCCGCCGTCCGTCCTTCTAACAAGCACCCTCCCTCATCATGACAAATCACCACCATGCCCCCGCTCCGATAACTTTCCTTATTTAATTCTTTGATTGTAAAAACTATCTCTAGAACACCATTAAAAATAACAGCCCATTCCAAGTCTCCCTCGGCAGTATGGATATTAATAATAAAAAACTAATTAGTAACTATTGTTGAGATGCTATTTTGTTATAATGATAGTTATGCATGTTTGTTATTCACTTCAAATAAAATATTATTTTTTTATTTATTTTAGGATGAATTTTGGATGCTGATATATTCGAAAGGTGTTTGATTGGAAGGAGTTGGGATCTGGAATCAGAATGAGAATGGATGATTCTCATTCTAATTGTTTGATTGTAAGAAATTCTATTCTGATTTCAATTTTAATTTCAGAATGAAATGAAAATGGTCCAATCTATTTAAAACTCAATCCCTACACTTCCTTAAAAATTTAACTTTTTATTTTCATTTCAATTCCAATTTCGATAACTATAAGCCTTAAGGGATTTGGTCATTCTGATTCTGATTCTAATCTATTTCAATTCCTATTCCAATTTCGATTTCAATCGCAAATCAAACATCCCATCCGGTATACACTATCGATAGACTTAACTTAATTATTCTAGGCACGATCTCTTTTATGTTTAAAAAAATAAAATATTATTTTAAATTCAATTTTTTAAACAAATTTAGAAGTATATTTTATTTCATAAGGATATATATTTTTTGGTTTCGGCATGCTATGTTTTGCTATAACTGTGTCATAAGAATCATTGTTGAATATGCTTACTTGTTGGTAATGAACATTCCTTGGTAGTTGTTAAGTCCTTGACAAAGTATTTGAAAAGAATTACTTGGCAAGGTAGCTTCTTGTCTACCAAGCTCCTCGGGATTAAAAAATTAAAACATGCTCTATATTTTTAAATATTTTTAATTTAGGACCATAGTAAAAAATGACTTTATCCAGCCCGACTCGTCCTGGTTGGCAATGGTTTAAGGGGATCTCGTTGCTTGGTGGTGGTATCATTACTCAAACTTGCTTCCAACATGGCGTTTAAGTAAATTGATTCTAAATGATGGGAATTTAGTGTAATATATATATATTTAAAAAAAAATTATCATTACTGAAAATTTGGTTCCAATGTGGTGTTTCAAGTAAATAGATTAATAAATGATGGGCATGCATTTGGTGTGATATTTTTTTTTATTTGCTGATGGTGGTCAATGGGGTCTTGGAGGGGGCAACGCATCAAGACTCCGTGCGTTGCCAGCAGGTTAAGGCGGAATGACAGACTGATCGTTGTGCTGTAAAGTCGTCCCATTCACTTTCCCTTCCATTCCATTCCATTGCTTCTTGTGTTGAAATTACCTGCAAGTCCCAACTTTTAAAACAACCCCCGTGAGAGGAGAGGAAGTAGGATGGACTTTGGATATATATATATATCATCAACGCCTCCCTTTTGATGATTTCATCTTTGTTTGGTTGGCAAGAGAATTAATAAAATGCAACAATGTTGGCTACCCAAGTAACCAAAACACAACCACCTTCATAGTAGTCACTGAGTTTAGGATATTCCTACCCGCAGATCTTAGTCAGTGACTTCACAATTACTTCAATAGTGAAGTTAAACCTGCTTTGAAGACTTCAAATATATCAGCCAGTTTGCCTTAGGGTGTTCCTAAAAGGATTTTAGTTCATATGTGAAGTTAGACCTGCTTTGAAGACATTAAATATATGAGACAGTTTGCCTTTGGGTGTTCCTATAAGGATTTTAGTTCACATGCTCGCAATGGAGTAACAAGCAACCGAAACGCAATTATTTGACTCAGGCTTTTTAAATCTAATGTATCCTGACGAGTGACCAACACTGAGATGAATGGAAATCTCAGTTGATCTCGACCGGTGCGGTAACGAAGCTGGAACATCTTGAGAGAATCGAGATGTTCTGAGATCTCGGACGATACCTTTAGGTTGAGATATCAAAATCTCAACTGATTTGATAAGTTCAGAATTAAAATTTATGTTTAGATGTTAATTTTAAAATTTATTAATTGAAAATCAGTTTTAAAAATTAAAGAAGTGGTTAAAAAATATCGGTCGGTATATTTATATCGTATTAGTTGATATCATGAATCATATTATGTTTATATCAGCTGACCTAATAGGATTGAGATTTTTATGTACATGTGCTTGACAGGGGTGCAAATCCAAATCCCAGCTAGTCGAAAACTTTGTCTCAATAATCATTGTGACCTATTTTTCTCACCTGGCTATATTAATAATTAACTCAGCAATTACTTAGTAAAGTTAAGACAGTTGTAAACATTTTAATTGAACACATTATTTGTTAGTTTGCCTGGCGCGCATGTGAAATGACTGATATTGGTAGTGCACTCTTCGTGTGATTCTTGGCAGTTTCAGAACTACAAAGATCTTCCCCTAAATCATGTGAGTTATGATTGTTGATCTACTTGGTCTGTATATAGAATCCATTATCTTCATTTCTATATATAGTCTAATTCTCACCGGCAGGTTTCATTGATTTGTAAGTGCACATTTTTTGACAATCTCTTAAATTAGTGGAAATAGACTCGGTAGGAATAGAACAAATCAAAAAATTTTCAATTTAATATCATTTACTTTGTAATTTGAATTTCCACATCAAAATAACATATTTTCTAATGCGCATGTTCATGCGAATCAAACCTCATGCCGCCCTTTTTAAAGGTCGTCCTAAGCATATATCAGCAATCTGTCACCAAAAGTGAAAGAATCATAACATCATGTATGTCAATTAGATGGTACATGATGAGGTTAGATACGTGGCCACTTATTTAGTCTTAATGACTTCACATTATGTTACTCACATTTTCTTTTCATCATCGGTCATAGTCTTCTTTTTTTTTTTACATAATAAATAAATATTATTTTATTAGAATGAACTCTATCTATATGTAAAATATGAAATACTGAATCATTCAATATACATATTCAGAATCGAAATAGATGATTCTCATTCCAACTGTTTGATTAGAAAGAATCTCATTTTGATTTTGATTTCAAGATGGAATGAGAGTGACTCAAT
>NC_025996.2:13960281-13987781 GCF_000442705.2 Elaeis guineensis | reverse complement strand
CTGGTAAACAATCAAACAGCCATAAATGTCTAAAAGTTTGAATTTCATGAGTCATGGTAAACGATGGAATTCTTGTTTGATTTGAACCAGTTTCCCTAAGTTGCGAGAAACAAGTATTTTAAATCGATGTGATGCAAGTATCAAATCTTTCAACAAAAAGTGGTGCATTAGTGTATCAACACATCCAAAGCATAAAAGCGTTCCAAAGAACAAAGGTGTTGTATTTGGACCATCTGAAAGAAAAATAACATAGTACTGAACTATGCTTAACTCAGAAAATATACTTTGGGTTTTGTAGTCAAGAAAAAGAAAAAGAAAGATTTTCTGAGTAGACCAATTTAACAAAAAACAAAATGCATAATAAACATTACAGGCAAACATCTCTTTTTACTTTGTTGTCAACTGGTTCTTGATCTAATGCCTGCCTATTAAGAAAACAATGAACAAAAAAGTACCAGTATATTTTCCAAAAGGTCTGCAACTAAATTGCTTCCTTTGTCCCGTTCATAAAAGAATTATGCAAAAAGTTACAAGTATGTTGCATTCCATAGTACTTATCTTACAACACTTTATATGGGATGTACGATTTGAAGAGAAATTATTTTCCTAATAACCAAAGAACAGCTTTTTGAATAGGAATCACCACAAGATGAAGGTTGTAAGTCTATAATCAAATACAAATGTAGAGGAAATCATTTTCTGATACAGGAAATGAATTTACCGCTTAAAAAATCTTGATTAACATACATGCAATTTGTTAACAACATTACTCCAACATTTATTCATACAATAAAGAAGAAAAAGCAATCCATGTCCTAAAACAAATATACATTTCCCTCCATCAATTAGTATAAGCTGGATGGTTAAAATCCAATTAAAGAAATAAAACATAACTCATGGATAAGCCTTATCATATCCATTTAAGATAGGGCAATTATGTATCCCACCTCATTATTGGTCAAATCCCAGGCTAAGTCATCTAAAGTGGTTAGGTGTTTGTCATCCATAATTAATTTTGGCTTAATTCTCTTTGTTTCTAACCCTTTAAGTCAAAGCCAAGACCTTCACAAGGGCCACATTTTACCACTTGCAGGTTGAGCCATCCCGTACAGTTTTCCCTTGCTTTATTATCTATCAACATTACTCCTACACTCTTTCTTGAATTTACTAACTTCTGTGTTATTAACCTTTTAGAGATTTGCTGAAGAACTGGGGGAAAATCATAAACAGAAAACACAAACAAGCATTATTAAAAAGAGCATTTTGCATAAAAGATCACATAGCAAGCGTATCTCAACTATAATGACATCTGAATATTTTTTTAGAAAAAAATCAATCCACTTCCACCAGGCTTAGCAGAATCTGCACACCCTTCTAAAAAAATCCACTTTGTTATGCTCATCTTACGTACACATGGTCACTCATAGCATTTTGTTCATAAATCTCTCCATAGTTTCCATACAATGAACACTAAGTTTGAATCAATGAAATCTACTACATGTTAAAACTCAAAACTACCATATTTGTTTCCTTTACAACTTTGAAATGCCTGTTTATAGTCTATTAACTTAATAGTGACACATTTAATTTAAAAGAAGGATCTTAAAATCAATTAGCCCCAATTTAACTTTGATTTTCTTAGCTCACTTTGAAGTTGAATTTCCTAAACAGTGATGTAGAGAGACAGGAACTCTCCAGAAAAACAGCTGGAATTGAAATTATTCAAAAATAAGGAAAAGTTATAAAGATCATCACATGTTAAACATTGTAGGCAAACGTGTAGTCAGAAACCTTAAAAGTTTCATTTTTCTTTATAAAATTCTGCCTTGTACAACAATAAATATTTAATAGATCGACATAAAGTGGATAATATCTTGAAATATAAATTGAACATGAGTTATGATCATACTCACTTAAACTGATTAGACAGCAGAACAATCTTATATAATTTGTCAAACAAGTAAGCATCTAACTTTCCAACCTAGAATTTACAGCTTTAATATGGGTTTTATTTCGACTTTAAAAGTCATGCCTTGATGACCATACTTGCATAAATTTTCTAAACTCCAAAAAATGGGCAATATTTGTATACAAGGACACACCACTTTTACATAATAATTTAACATATATGTATGTAAGAGTGGTTGTAACTCTTACATAGTAATCTAACAAGAATACATTAAAAAATCAAAGAGAGATTAAAAGTACCCCCATAAGGTGTCTCCATGATAACCACTAGAAGTTAAAACTGGAAAGATAAATCCGACCTTGATGATAGGCATCTGCCCACCGAAGGTCAAGACAACGCCCATCTGCAACAAAACCCTAAACGTGTCCCTGATATTGTTGGCGTTGAACTCCTTGAAGCTCTCGGCGCAGTCCCCGCCCTGGAGTAGGAATGCCCGCCCGACGGCGGCCTCGGCTAGCCTCTCCTCCAGCTTCCGCGCCTCTCCGGCAAACACCAGCGGTGGGAACGTCTCCAGGTTCCGGAGCACCGTATCCAGCTCCTCCTGGTTTGGATAGGTCGGGATTTGGAGCGCCCTCTTGGATTTCCAGCTATCCTTGGCCCAATTCGAAGAAGAAGAAGACGACCTCGCCTTTCCTCTCAAGGACAGAGACGAAGAGATAGAATTCTTTGCCAAACCTGCGGTTTTGTGGGAGGAGGCAGCGGACCGGTTCTTGAGGGTGGTGGTAGTGGTGGGGAGGAGGGAGGCGGTGGCGTTGCCGCCGACGAAGAGAGCCGCCATGGGTGGATGAGATTGAAGGATTAGAGTTTTTTGAGGAGGATAAGAATGAGGAGGAGGTCTCGTCGACGACGTCGTCGGTTTCGTCAGATAGCCTTCGCCGCCACTCGCGTTTCGAATGGAACGGTGGGGTGGGGAGATAGATACGGGCGTCCGTGGGGACGCGGGAGGGAATCACGTCACCGCCCAGTGAGGAGGTGAGAGCACGTGGGTTTTGGTTGTTTTGGGAAACAAAAGGTGGATGCTTTAGGCAAAAGGGCCAGGAGTCGGCTCTAACGCGCGCGCGCGCGCGCACGCAGAGATATATATAGCATCAAAAAATCATCAATATATATAATAAATAATAATTATAAAAAATTCAATACCTGGCCGGCCCAGCAAATATGCTTGCCGGCCCTCTTTAAATTTTGATGTGGTTGCATTTGATAGCTGACAACCAACCCAGATTATTGACAACTTAAAGAGGCTCCATCAAATTATCTTGTTTGATATATTTTTTAAATTAATAATCCAAATTATTTTCTATAAAATAATTTAGATTATCAAAAAAAAAAACTATCCAAATTGTTAAATATTTGATGATCTGATAATAAAAAATTTAGACAAAACTACCTCATCAAACAAACGTAACTTAAATCCTTCTCCATCCTCTTGCTCGTCGTTCTCCTCGTACCCCTATTGTTGAACCATCCTTGTCGTGTAGACGGCCACCGAGGCCCGAAAGAGGAGAGGAGGAGGGTGTCTTGCAGAGTCAGAGACAACGGTGGGTGCAAAGCGGATAGCGGCAGTGGTAACGGATGCAGCCGGACGGCCGTGGTAAAGGAACAGGACAGTGCGAACGGCCAAGGGGGAGGGAGGGGGGTGGTAGTCTCACGGAGCCGAGGTAGACAGTCGGTGCGGAGTGGACGGCAGCGGGTGCGGCACAGACGGCCACGATAGAGGGCGAAACAGCGCAAACGACCAGGAGAGAGGGGATGAGGGTGGTTCGCAGAGCTAGGCCGGATGGCAGGTGTGGAGCAGACGGCAGTGGGTGCGATGTGGATGGCGGCAGCAGATTGTGGATGGCCACGACAGAGGACAGTAAAGGGGTGGAACGGGTGCAACAGAGAGGTGGAATGGATGCAGACGGCCACGGTAGAGGATGGCATTGGGGCGGAGCCGCGGGTGGCATGCTGAGGCAGGTGGGTGCGGCACTGGCAGCTGAGGATTGACTAGGGTGGGCGAGGCAGAACGGGCATGGGGATCACCGAGGTGGGGGTGGAAGGGAAGAGAGAACGAGAAATTTTTTTTTAAAAAAAAGATAAATAATAAAATATTTTTATTTTATTAATAATAAAAAATATTATTTGAGTAATAATAAATTATTATTATTATGTAACTAGTAATATTATTTAAAATATTTGATTATTATATAGGGAATTATAAGACTATCTGATTTATTATTTGATTTAATAAATTTATTATTTGATTTAATAAATTTATTTAATTATTTTATTATTTATTTAATTATTTTAATTTATTATTTGATTTAATAAATTTGATTTAAAGATATTTTAAAATTTTAATATTATATTATCAGTAATCTGATTATCATACCAAATATGTCAATCAAGATTCTCAGTAATTTTACTGCAATATTACTTACATGTATCGAACACATACAGTAATCAACATTACTGATAATCTATTTATATTGCAGATAATTCAGATTATCAGATAATTCAAATTACCATATAATACACCAAATACAACCTAAAGTCTAACTGTGTATGAAACTATTGAATATTAATAAATATTAATATATTTATATTTTTATATGCAAAGTGGAACCATTAAGGATAGATTTTTAAAATTTAAAATATATTTTTAAAAATAAAAAATATTTTATTTAGGAACTTAATTTTTTAAGGAAACCAATATTTCCAACATATATTTTAAAGGCAATCGTAACAGATCAATAGAAAATTGGAAAAATGTGTCTGTATCGCATAGTTGTTTTTTGTTTTTATTCTTATTTATAATAAAGTGAATACAAAGGTTTAGCGTTCTTTCAAAAACAAAGTTAGTCAGCATTAACAATTTTTTTGAGTCTGTTTTGATAATTTTACCCATGGATATGGCCAATATATTAACTACAAAGTTTTCAGATACCATCTCTAGCTATGAAAGTACTTAGGCCGAAAGCTTTTGCTTTTTTGCGGCAAGGGAGAGTCAAGGCCCATTGAGATTTCAATAAGACCAAACTAGGTAAGAGTATGGTGAAAACTTGAAGGAGGAATCAAACAGATGGGTTAAAAGAGAAGAAGAAAAAATAATAAATAATCAAAAAGCCAATAAGATTACGAAAAAGTTCCGATAAGGTGTGCTCTCCTCGCTTGTTTATTTGCCTAGTCCGGCTGAAGAAGAGATCGACGGCAGGCAGTACGCTGCCTCTCGTGAGTTGTTGAAGGTGTGGCGGTTCCCTTATCAATAAAAAGAATATATAGCTGTTTCAATCCGTCCAAAAGTATCCACATAATGGTAACGAAGATATGGTTGTTTCACTCCGTCCAAAAGTATCCACAGAATAGTAAATGCCAGTGGGATCCAGCCTTACAAAACATAAAGTGTTTTGAACCGAAAGTGATATGGAGAAAATTTGGACGGGGTATCCACACAATGGTAAATGCCAGTAGGATCCAGCCTTACAAAACATAAAGTGTTTTGAACCGAAAGTGATATGGAGAAAATTTGGACGGGGTATCCACACAATGGTAAATGCCAGTAGGATCCAGCCTTATAAAAAGATAAGCAGTGTTTTGAACCGAAAGTGATATGGAGAAAATCTCTTTGGACCAGTTGTAGGGTAGACGAGAACTTCCATGGAACTATTTCACGCTGGCGTCGCACCTCAGTTTTCTCTTTTCAACCACTCGATGAATCACACCAATTCTCTCATGCCAGGGGCACCAGAAACTCTGTGCATCTGAAGTGGCGCAGATGTGCGTTGCTCCAATGTATAACTCGGGAGTCAAGAAAAGAAGGAATACAACCCATACGGAGCCCACAAAACCTGACAGGTTGATTACACCTGCACTCGAGTTTTTGGGATTCTTGTTGGATTGGATTGAAATAAAATGACAAGTTGCTGGTTGTACTTTTCGGTGGGTCTCCATCTTAACTAATGCACGCACATGGTGACGGAGGATATGACTTTCAAATGCCGGTGGAAAAAATAGGCATGGTGGCTTGACTATCCAGGAAGAAAAGGTCATTCTCTACATATTTTTCGGACGAACATATTGCAAGTGCCTCGGCGCAACAGAAAACCCAGCAGTCAAGGAGCTGTGAGAGCACAAAGACTTCTGAGTTAACATTTTATAATAGGGCAATATAATGGGACAGGCAAGCTCTTACGTTCATTTCTTTTTTCTTGATTAAAAAAATGACCATTCACGCTACCACAAAGTAAACAACGACCACTAATATCCCAATATTCAGCACAAGTAGTATTTACTTACAAAAAAAAAAAAAGAAAAGAAGGGCACGATGTGAGATAATATTCTTTGCAGACAATGCAAACAGTATCTGCGTGCGCGCGCGCCCAGCGTTGGGCAGGCCCGCACAAACAAACAATAGCAGGTGCATAAATGATGCAAACTCGGGCTTTTACAGATCTTTTTCCTTGACCAAAGAGATTCTTACAAGATCAGAAAACAAAATACATTACCATAGCAAGCAATGTTGCAGCTAGTTCTTGGACAAATGTATATACACACACAATTACAACAGAATAAATGATGCAAACATATGCAGAAATCCTTACAGATCTTTTTCTTGATCAAAGATATCCTCACAAGATCAGAAAACAGTACGAATTACTACAACAAGAAACGTTACAGTTAGTTCTTGCACACATGTCGACATACACCCCAATAAAGGATTACATCAATAAAATCAAAATTCCAAACAAATTCCAAACAAATTGTAAAATCTCTTGATGGGTACTCTGGGTGATCAAGTCATAAGCAAGAAGCAAATCCATTGGGTAGAAACAATTCTAACTGAAAGCACAATAAAATAATACCAATACATGACCTGGATCAACCTTGGAGTGGCATGTGAAAATTGCCTTGAACTGAAATTTATCTTTCACAGTAAAATCCACGATGCTCTTCATCATGTGGAACTGTACATGACTATGTCAAATAGGTCCACAGTTCAGACACGCTAGTAGAAAAAAATGCAGGCACTTTGTGACTTCTCAAAATCAATTGGTGTTCTTTAAGAATTACAGCATGGTGGGACACTTAGCATCAAGAAAGTCCTTCAGCATCCGAGCTGCTTTCTGACTTCCCATCAGTTCCGCTAGCCTCTCAATAGGAAGAAGGGCAAGTTCAGCCAAGTTTCTGCATCCATCCATCAGTGCTCTATAATTTGAATCTGTCACCCCTGGTAGACGCCGCAAAAACTCAACTGCAGATGTGTTGTAATTTTCAGCTCTGGGACAATTATAAAATCATAATTTTAGCTTCCCCTAATCAAAGAAACAACCAATTGCATATTCACATATTCTATCATTATGATCAAAATATTTGCATAAAAAATGAATGGCAAGTGGTTGAAGGAACATGGACATTATATGGCATCTAAATTCTATGTTTCTTATTGTTTCATTTGAGGCAAAATTGGCTTTATACACAGTACTCCAGTCGAACTTTTCAGTGGGACTACTGATAGTGCACCAAAAAATTGAGGGCAAACAAGTGGCATTCAGAAGACGAGTGGCAATAAAAAAATTCGAAGGACGAGACATGTCACAAACATGTCAAGCACAATTAAGGTGCAAATGGGTTGTGCTGGATTAGGCTGGATGTACAAGTCTATATTGTATAGCAGTGTACTGAAAAGGTTAGCCCCTGGTAGTGAAATGTCACATATAGCCCATGGCTTTCTTGCCTGTGTTATTAAACATCAAGACTGGCATTCTAGTTATTTAACCAGTGCCACCTCTTTCTTTTTCCTACTCCATGTCTTTTTTCCTCCAACACCAACACTTAAGAATGTCAAGGTAGAAGTGCCTCCATCAAGTGAATGTTTCAAGTCGACGAAGAGAGTGCAGGTATTAAAGATGATGAAGAGAGTGAAATATGCATCACAAGCATGGTATGACTAGAGGGGCAAATGGGCAGAGCTAGGGCCAACATGACCAACACCCAATTCAAATGGGTCTACAAGGTATAACCTGAATCAGAGCAGCATACTGACAAAGGTGTTGGATTCTGATTGAGTTTGAATTTTACAGACCATGCCTGACTTCCTGGGGTGTTCACATTGGGTCATATTCAATCTACTCTGCATAAAACTGGCTGAGAAACTGAATCTATTTATGAAACTTGCACCTGGTCGATACACTCAGACATAGCAGTGATTGGGTCAAGACCCAAGACCATGTCAGATCCTAACCAATCTAAATCATCTCATCTCCAGGTTATTGAGAATCTTGAGATAGGAAAGAAAAGAAGGTTGTTTCTGCAGCACATGATTAACCCAGTTTCAAATGGTTGAAGTGATGTCCGCATGCCTATGCTCCGTCAACAAATTCATTTTGTTTAGACTAATGCATATCAAAAAAAGAAAAGGTGCCAACTGCCAAGTGTGATCTCTGAGAAGAAAAATGCAACAGAGAGTGAATTTCAACCACCAACAGTGTTGATTAACAGACTTGCCAAGGGACCTATCCCAAAGAGAACAATTGATAATTTTTTGACACCTAAAAAAGGCTAAGGCAATAGATTTTTGACCTAATTGAAAGAGGATCAAGACCTCCTTAAAGTTGGAAATCATGATTAACTCTTAAACAAGTGTCATACATGTATTCACACATAAAAGAACGGTACCATCTTTCCTCTCCTTCATTAAGGAAATGTCAAAATGTAGCAGGAGTTTTTCATAGCATTCTGCTGAACATCTTCAGACAGAATGATGGCATTGATCCCATGATTAGTATCATTTAAATATCTATGATTTGACAGAACAACTATAACAAGTAATGGTACACAGACTTCAACGTAGAATTACACAAAATATAATATTCATACAGTTCCTCTATTGTTAACAATAGTTATTTGCAAAAATCTCCTACTATAGATGGAAAAACAATGATGCAAGCATGCCTTATTCCTGTTTGAAGTTCTAAAAACATGATCAACAATCACTCAGATCACTTGTCATACCAATATAAGACACAACCTACATGATTCGACAAAGGTCTACCTTGCATAATGTCTTTTACCTTATATCATCTTCCACGATGCCATCTTCTGATGGCACACCTACTCTAATTGCCTTGCTTTCATCTGGTTCATCCTGGTTTGCTTTGAGTGATGCAAATATTTCTGCTGTTGCATGCACGCTCCGTGACCAGACAAGGCGCAAGCGAGGGAAGTGCAGAACAAGAAGTGAAAGCTTTGAAATTATGCTGGTTGGTGAAACATCATCACCAATTTCACTTGCAGACTGCAATATTCCATGAACAAGTTAATCCACTCACCCAAAAGACTATATTTATCTATGTAGCTTAGATAATAATATTTTGGTCATTATAAGTACAAAAATTATATATAAGATGTCTTGACAACAATCAAAAGCTAAAGTTTTATCTCACCAAACTCTCAATACAAGCAAAATTAGCTATAACCAAAAAAAAGTAAAATAAGCATAATAGCAATAAGGACAATGGTTCAGGCAAATTGTAATGGCCATATCTGACTCTTTAAAATCAAACAGATAAATATATAACTGCAAAATTGTGGTCAGACCATTTCTTAAAATTAAAGCTCCCAAACTATATACAAGATCCAACATTCTTAGAAAAATGGCACAAAATTAAGGCCAATGATGCAATACCTGCAAAGAGAAGCTCTTGTCCTGTGAAAATTCGATTAGAAGCACAGGTATCCTATAATAACGGACCATTGTTTCCACCTGATGATAGAGACGGCCTGATGCAAAGCTTTGGAATAAATCTGAAATACTTTTTCTTTCAACACAAATCAAAGGTGAAAGTACATAATCCCCAACTTCCAAAGTAACAGGTATAATTCGCATGCCTTTCTGGTGGAGAACATTGGGAAGGCTGCTCATGAACTCCCTCATATCCACTATAACCTGCAAAAAAACTTACATCAGATACATCCTTGAATGGACGTACTTGAGACATAACTATCTTGGTTCCTCACAGCAGATACCTGCATTTCTTTCTCCTTTGGCTTTACACCACCTGCCTTTCTAGTAACTGAGTTCTGAGAAATAGTTGACTGTGGCTCATTAGAAGCATTAGGTCCAATGCATCGTCCATCCTGGAGAAAGTGAAATGCAATATAACTGGAAGTAAGGAGTATTCAAAGAATTAAAAAAAAGTCCATGCAAACATTTTTTTTCACCATTAGGCAATCACGAACTTGCAGCAGACTGAAATAACGAATATGAAACATCAAATACACAATTGTAAACATGAAGAAAATAACTAAATAGCAATTAGATGAAGAATCATGATTGCAAGAGGGAAAAGAAAACGTAGAGCAGTCTCCTGTGCAGAGATACTGGTACCTAAACTCAAAGCTTGAAAAGCACACTGGACTGACCAGAAAGAATTTAAGGTTTTTTTTTTTTAACTCTTGTGTTCACTTAGATTCAATCAAAAATTAATTTTTTTTGTTCATCAAAAAATGTATGGTCATAAAAAATTAAAAAAGAAATAGTTCAGGGAAGAGAAGCAAAGATTAAAAAAATTGTGAATTTAGGAGCAAAGGAAGTTAAAGAAAGTATAGACTATTTGAGGCTCCAAGAATTTAATAAACTAAAGAAGATTCTATGGAAAATGAAAATATGCATCAAAATCAATATCTGATGAACAATCCAGAATCAAGATGAACATAAATCCAGCACATCTGAATCACAAAAAAAATCAGTCCAATACTTTAAAATTCCGAGATGCAGGATGGTTCATGTTGTATAAAGGTCTACAAGTATTTTAAAATCAAAACAGAAATGATAAAAAGGGGGAAGACTGAGTGGAAAGAATTTTACCAGTAAGATGTACATGTTTAGGCCCATTTACTCTATATATAAAAGGAATATCACAGCATAGCGACCAGCTCATAAGCACTATCACCAAGTTATAAACCACACAAACTCATATAGGCATTGTGTTCACAAGAATATTTAAGTTAATACCAGTCTGAAACTATGAAATATGAACAATATGAATAGAAATTCAAAAAAGTGAAAAGAAAAAGAAAAGTGTTTATAGCTTAGTAATACTAATAACATGGGAAGAATAGTGGTTGGAAATCATACCTGATCCACAGGAATCATCATCAGGGACTTCTGCCTAATCAAAGTTTCAAATGCACCATTTTCCCTGTGTATGCTTGCCTCGAACTTTTGCACCTCAGTGGAATCTTCATAAAACAGAAAATAAACTTTCAAATTTCTTGCTCGATTGTCAGCTTTATAAATTTCAATTTCTCTAACAAAGGTCATATCTGGATGATACACAATAATTACAGAAGGCTTCCAGACTTCAAGTATATGCTGGTCACTGTCTAGCGCATAAAATTGCACCGGTGGAAGTGGCTTAGCATCAGTAAACTCTGCAGTAGCAGACTCTTCTCTATGCCTTTGAAGAACACCTTTGCCATCAGATGCACTTTTTAGAGCCACCTCCTGAAAACCCCCTGATGATGTTGTATCAGTTTCACCTTGTTGTTCTCCCTTTTCCAAACTGGCATTGTCAACTATTTTGTTTTCTGCTGGCTTTTCACTTTTCTTTCCAGAAACTTGCACCTTTGCCACAACTTTACTCGGCCTCCTTTTCCCTCTTCCTTTTCCAGACCCCTTTCTTCTTGTTTGAGGTCGAGAATCATTCCCAACATCTATCACTTCTTTAACCAAATTGCTAATCTCTGATGCTGCTGCTAACAAAGCATCATTCTCAAGCTTGGATATGCTGCTAGGTTCTGCACTCTCACTAGATCCACTAGCAACCACACCATCAAGTAAACCAAAGCCTTTAGGCTCCTGAGACCTTTTTCTGTTGCGTTTCCGTAAGCCCTGCAACTGAGCCTTGCCCAGCAAGTACTTCTCCCACTCTTCTCGCATGACCTGTCAAATGAAAAATAGACTTGTACCCTGATGGAAGATGGAAGCAAGATAGTCCTTGTGTCTACAAATCTCCTCTTAAATAACAAAACCAACCATTTAATTTAAATGTGCAATGAAATCCAACTAAAAAAGACAAACATAGATAATATGCTGATTAACTGTAAGATATTAAACAGGCAATGTAGTCTTTATTTTGCAGATTGTATCCAAATGAAAGTTCATAAATGTAATAAGAATAAATGTAATACATAATAATTGGAAGCAGTCATGGTGCCAATAATAAGTCCACATAAAACCATGGAACCTAATAGGTGAAATTAAAACCCATGCAAATTATTCAAGAGATCTCCTGAAGAGTGAAAGGAGGAAGAATATAGAATACTGCAGGAAACAAACTTCAGTATGAGGGGAAAAAGATAGCCAAACTACACACTGGGCACTGCCAAGGGTTGAATATGTTGACAACTTAAACAAACTAATAAAATAAGTTCAAAGCTATGGAGAGACACCTGATTTGGGCCTTTAAAGATGCAATCTTCCAACTGCAAGCATGACCGTTCATCTTTACAAGCTATCAAGACAAAGTTGTTATTATCGTTTCCATCTTCAACCATAAGTTGTCCTTCTCTTGACTGAGTTTCCTTTCTGCGTTCTTCTTCTATCTCTTCCAGCAATTCCTACAGTAATTATGTCATGATCTTAGTTGCTTTTGTCACATTCTGAAACAAGACTGAAACATGTGACCTCTAAATAGAAGAAAGCATCAACGCTACACACAATTATTTGTATAGATATTCAAATAATTTTTCCTTCTCAAACAACTTCAGCTTAACTGGCAAGTGCCAGTACTTCAGATCAGCGCCTCTGAATTTCTTCATTTGTTGATCTTGCAAAAATAAGAACAGATAATTGGAGTTCATTATTTTATTCTTCCGGGGCTAGCATTAGATTTTTGGAGATAAGGTATTCTTTTAACTTAGATGAAGACAACATTTCTTAGAATATTAACATTTTTTAAAATTTCATCATCAATCATGCTCGTTGTAGATCTGTTAATATAACTGTTTTTAAAATATTATTCTAACAAGAGGGCCCTTCCACTAGAAAATTATTCATCGCTTCATTTGCAAGATTATAAAGTTCTGAGTAAAATTTTGAGCTTAACCAGCTATACATATTCACAAGGACTGCTTTTTCTTCATTCCATACAAGGCAATACCAACAAAATTTTAATGGATCTTAGAGGTCTTATGGACATTGATTACTATTTAATTTCACAATATCCATCTATAGTATAATGATCTGCTAAACAATAAAGATAATGAGTAAGTTAAAGAAGGAACTAAGAATTAAGGATAAACATAGTATGAAAGATGATTCCAAAATTACATGAAACAATACTTAAAATGCTTGCCGAGAAAAATAAGCCATTTATTTAACAATAACTTCACAAATTTCATTCACAATGCAATATTTTAGCATGTAACTCTAAAGCTAAGTCCATATATTTTGTATCTTAATCGATCATGGCACTCCCTCAGTTGACTGTTCTTAGAAGTTTCAAGTATACATAAGTTTAATATGACAAGGTCACACTTTAAGGAACTAAACATGCTGATATAATCCAACAATAAGCTGACTTCAACAATTTCAAATAAAATAGCACCCGCTTAACAAATTACAAGAGATATATACCTAAAATAGGGCAAATGCATTAAAGATTTAAGCAGTTTACTTGAGCAAAATCTATTTCTTTTCATAAAGATGCGACATCCTACTAATACAAGATGTAATAAATCCCCCCAACTACTTCCTTAATAAGTCAAAAGACAGATTGAAGCCAAGATATTTTTTAAAGAAAAGCAATGGAACTCACTCACTCACACGTAACACCTTCCATTTTGGCGCTTCTTCTAAAACTTCATCTAACACCACACCCACATTTGACTTAATCCTCCCACCATCGGCCTCGTTAGAAAGAGAAGCTCCACTTTCTGAGGAAATACAAATCCATAAAACAGAATGATGTCTCATGTATTTTGATCAACCAGAGTTTCATCGAACAAGTTTTGTTGGAAAGAATGAATTTGGGAATTCATTCTTTCATGACATTGGATATTTGAATGACATAGGCAAAGAAGAAACGAGTGTGTCAGCAAACGCCTACCATTTTGTTTCTCCCTCTTGTGATCATTATTTGCTCTCCTCTTCTTGCTTGGTTCACTCTTACCATCTGTATTAATTTTCAAACCATCTGCTCGGACCACCTGGTAAACGCGCTTCTTTGCAAGCTCAAATATCCTATGGCTTGAGTCAGCAAAAATCCAAACCGACCTAACTCCTTCCGACACTCTCAGTGTATCCAAATACTTCAAATAAGTCACAGCATCATACCTAGTTACAATCGCCAGAAACCCAGAACTCAGAAATCAACATTGGCAACATTTAAAGTCAAAAGTTCACTCAAGAGGGGGGAAGAAACCTTTTTATTTCAAACCAACAAAATTTCTTAAAAGCAATAATCTTTACATAAAAAAGGGGGGAAATAAATTATGTTACCTGACGAGATAATCTAACAATTTCCTCAGGGTCTTGAGATCGCTGACCAGCTGTTTGGTCTTCTTGCCAATGGTGTGCCAGATGGGGTCGAGCTGCCTCCTCACAATCTCATCGAATGACTTGAACAATCCTTTCTCGACCGTGAGGTCCTCGACGTCAACCTTGTTGGTCCTCCTCAGCTCCTTGAGGCAAGCGTCCATCGCCTCGAGCACGGCTGTCTGGATCCCCTTCATGGCAGGGGTCATCGGAACCCTAACATCAATGACCTTCGGTGGGTTGCACTCGAGGTCGGCCGAGACCTGGACGTGGAAGCGGGGCCAGAGGTGGAGGCGGCGGATGAAGAGGCACTTGAGGATGCGCTCCGCCTTGGCGAAGCCGGCGACCATGGCGTGGGGGCGGTCGGAGATGGCGCGGACGGAGGCGGAACGGGAGAGGGAGCGGAGGATACGGGCGATGAAGGCCTCGGTGGAGGTGTCGGAGAGGCGGTGGGCGTTGAGGATGAGAAGGCCGGCGACAGCGGAGGGAGGCACGCGGGAGGTGAGGAGGTCGGCAATGAGGATGCGCGGGGTGACGAAGAGGGCGGCGCCGGAGGAGTAAAGAGCAGTGCGGTGGTGGGACGGGAGGTCGCCGGGGATGTCGGAGGGGAGAGGAGGGTCGGAATTAGGGTTAGGGTTGCGGGTGGAATCGGCGTGATGGAGGCGGCGGAGGGAGCGGATGATGGTGGATTTCTGGGAGTCGGACGCGGAGAGGATGAGGAGGGAGCCTTGAGAGGGGTGGTGGAGGAGGAGGAGGGAGGCGACGAGGGAGGGGAGGGAGAGGCCGGAGGAGAGGACTACGAGGCCGCCATTGGGATCCTCCAGGAGGTCCAAGATTATTTGCTCCTGGAACGGGAGCATCTGCTTCTTCTCTGTTCTATTCTCCTCGTTCTTTTATCCTTCTTCTGCAATTCTTTGTTCAATTAACTTTATCCTTCTGCTATTCTTGTTTGGATAACTTTATTCCGGTGCAAGAGAAGGAGATGGGAGGGAGGGAGGATGGGGAAGGCGGGAGTTGGTAGGGATTGCCGCTTGTTATAGTGGAGACGTGGACCGGGTAGAGCGCCGGTTTGCCGTTGACGGCTTCAGCATGTATGGACCGGTATTCATCACGCCCGTTGCACGTGACTTACAAGCGGTAGGACAAAAAGTGTCTTTTTATGGTTTAGTCCTTCTTGTTAGATGTATTTGTCGAAGGTCTGTGATTTTATCAATAAAGAACAGAGAAAGCTAAATGATTTAGTTACTAGCATTATTAAACAGAAATGTGAATGGTGAGCTAACCAACCAAAGGTTGCTGAGCACTTCTCTGCTAGTTATACGTAAAGTCTTTTGGGCTTGAAACAGTTCAAGTGGTTTGAAATTTTTGAAACATTTGAATTTTTTGTCCAATCATACGCATGTTGAACATTGCAAATCATGAAAACGTTAAATTGATTATGCCATGTGATAAGAATTCCAGTATTAATTAGTCTTTTCTTGAATGTAAGCTGAATGGAGCAAGTAATGCATGTGGGCTTCTGTATCTACCGGCTGTAATTGGTTTTTATGATGCTCCCCCATAGTGTATTACATGCATCGAGGCCACTGGGAATGTATGATGTTCTCCAGAACAACATGACTTGGTTGCAAAAAAATAAGTATTCCACCATACTAGTTGCATATATTGTAACAAAATACTTATTTAGGTAATTGGGAAAAAGGTTTGTTTTTTTTTTTTAATTACCAGTTGCCCTAAAACAAAAATCCTGCATCAGATATCATGTATTTGTGAGACAGGAAGATCAAATAGTTCTTGCATGCAAGCTGCGCGCACACAAATTTTGGGGTGGAGATGGAGAGAGAACATCTACCAAAAACAATATGCAGAAAAGGAGTCGCTCCTGCCTTTTTCCATTCTCTTTTTTCTTTTTCTTTATAAATTTCTATTGGTGCTTTATATGCTTAACAGAGGAGCACATCCCATTTCAGTCGGTGGTACACAACAAAAAAACTCAAGAGCCCGATGAGATCGGTAGGGCCAGGAATACAACTCTTCAGAGCTAGCAAGTGAATCAACACCAGACAAGTTAACGGGCAACTAAGACTCCCTAGAACCAGAGTTTGAATTTGCATTGAGGTTGAGATGACCATGGCTGTTTGTGATTCTTTTGAGCCTGAAATGGACAGGTTTATCCAACACTGACACATTAATGTTATTCCAGACATCTGGCTTGGTTGGGAGGATTGCTATTTTCTCTGCTATCTCCATGTCTTCAGGCAGAACAGAACCAAAAACCGTGTATGCTCCTTGCCACTCATCATGATTTGCTAGGCTGATGAAGAACTCTGGGCCTGAACCAACCCATGCAACCGATCCCCTTCTTATTGTGGGGCATACCTCCGCTGGTATCTTTTCGAATGAGAGCCCCCCCGCTTCAAGTGTTCCTTGAATCATCGCATAAGGAGGGCCAAATGAAGCCTGTATAGTTCATGAGAGAGAATCATTAGTGTGGAGGGAAACAGTCTTCAGAATGAACACCTTTAGCAGGCTAGCTTGTGTGAACAAACATAAAATACTGAAATTAGAGAAGAAAACTGCATATGGGAGTTTACTGTACGAATAAACAAGCCATAGGTACTCCATGGGACTGACTTGAGAGGCAATGTGGTATAGGAATGAAGATTCGATGCTGAAACTGACAATGTAAATCTGAAATAAGCAAATTGCAATAACAAAACAAGATATACATGCGAACCACCAAGAATAGCATATCACTCATTAGGAGCCAGCCATTTGAGCATCCAGAATGACAATATCAGCAACAGAATCTCTAGAAGTCAAATAATATGACTTTCAAGCATTCTGCTGATATCACGATGTTAAGTTTGTAGATATTTTGTATTTGTGAATGTTGTCATGGCTAGTTGAGCAGAAGAGGGAGTAAAAGGAAGTGAATAGATATTTTGTGAAGTTTGTAGATATCACGATGTTAAGTTTGTAGATATTTTGTATTTGTGAATGTTGTCATGGCTAGCTGAGCAGAAGAGGGAGTAAAAAGGAAGTGAATAGATAAAAGTGACATAGAGAAGGCACTCAAAACAGGCAACCGGATACTTCACACCACAACTGCAAATCAGACACAGGATTGGAGATCAAAAATGGGACAAAATCCAAATTAGATAGCTGTAGAACCCAGCTAATGCAGGGGCTTAGGGTTTTGAAGAGACTATGGAGAGATAGGTAATGTATGCTCAAGATAAATTCCATTCAACTATCACTGAAGAAATAGACCTATGGCAGTTATCTAAGATACATTTATCTTCTGGTTGAATCAATTAGTGAATTTTTATCAGCATCCTCGGAAGTTACCCCAGTAGTGGATCACCTTGCTGGGTTTTTATGCTCACAAGCAGTGATGATGTCACTGTTGATTTAAATCTCGACAAAATGTGGGCCTTGAACTTTATAAACCAATTGTATTGAGCCTTTGGAGATGAAGTTCCAGCATTAAGAGCTTGAGGAAGGGGCTGAAAATCCTCCGGGCAACCTTGGTTCAGGCTAGTGGGCCATTCCATGCAAGTTCTAGAGATGCTGGTTATGGTAGCTTTGGCAGAAGAACCATCTAGTCTGGCAGTACTTCCCATTACCAGTATTAATTGATTATTGCAAGAATCTGTGGTGATATGGATTTTTAAATTACTAACTACATCCTGGACTAAATTGTAGAAAAATTGATTCATGTACTCCTTAATATGCTTATCAAGAACTTCTCCTGTTGCTATAGGTGCTGGGTGTTTGTCATAAAAAAGCAGAATGATTTTTTCCTGCCAGATGGGATTGATAAGGGAAATCACCAGATTCCTTAACTGGACATTGACAAGAATTATTTAAAATATCTCAAGTAAATGATGATTGACTTGGCCTTGTAGAACATAAATGGATCTAACCAACACGTGTCATATTAGCAGCAATCTTGAGATTGAACCCGGGATCAGATCACATTTTGGCATGATGAAGACTAGCTCATAAGGTTTTTATTTTTCTCATTTCAGCAGAAAAGCACTTCAAGGTGAAGTTTTATAGGTGCAAAATCTGCACTACATGATAAAAATTTCTATTCCACTAACAAAATTTGTTGTGAAAACTGTGACCAAATCACTAACAACTTCGAACCTATTTTAATGTTTATAACCGTGGCAAGGAAATTGGAGGTATGGCAGAAGAACAGACAAAAAAGGAAATTTAGTGAACTGTAAATTCCTGAGAGGTAGTAAGGAAATGAGCAAATTGCTGACCTTTTAGGCCCTGTTTGGTTGCTGAATAAGTTGGATCAAAATAAATAAGCTAAACTATCCCTAGCTCACTTTAACCTGGAGTGAACCATTTCACCCTATTGGGTCGAATAGTTTGCTTTAAAATAAAAAGAAAAACGAATGCTATCAACTTTTCAAAATGCCAACTCTATCATGGCAAAAAGTGGCTTTTTTTCAAGAGGGTGTTTAGCAAAAATTGATGAAATAGGTCAAAGCAAGCTTAAGGGGTTTATTCGACCTCATTTTGCAACCAAACCCGGCCTTAGAAAGTTAAACTGATAACCTACTATCTAGCATTTATGCCCCATTTGGTATTGCTTTTGAAGGGCCAAAAAGCACTTCTTAGAGGGCCACAAGCTTTTTTGGGTGATTTTGAGGTGTTTGGTAAAAAATTGAAGCAGCTTTCTATTTCTTCTAAAAACTGAAAAAAGTCAACTAGAGAAAAGCTCCAATTTGGAGCTTTTGAGCAACAGGTCTACTTTAGATGTGTCAAGAAGCTATTTTCAAAAGCTTACCCAAGAGACCCAGGTTCGAGTCCTGCAAAGGAAATCTTTTAAAGTTAATTTTGAAATACTTTTATTGCCACAATCATTTAAGTTTGTGTCTTTTATTATACAATTAAGGATTTTGAATTTTACCATTATGATATTCTTTTGTTGCTTGGTAATCACCCATAAAAAGTATTGTATATTTATTATATTATTTAGATTATAAAGGTATTTTTAAAATTAATAATACATTATAATAACATACACTATAATAACAATATAATATAACATAATATTAGGAAAATGTGGTTACATTACACTATATTATATTATAATAATGTTATATTTATAATAGAATATATAAAATATATCATAATAGTATTAATATATGATAGTAATAACATCATAATCATATTATAGTATATAATATAATACTATTATATTATAATATTAAGAGCTCCAATAATGAAAGCTCTACTATCTGCAGCAATCCCAATAAGGGCCTTAGTGTATGCATAGCTTGTTAGACCTAGGTTCTGTCCAATGCTTCAGTTAAGAAACTCTAGTCTTTTTAGAGTTGCTCATAGATTTATCCTAACAAATTAGATAGGGATCAGTTTTAGCTTTGAAGATTAGAAAATCGCCTGATTGTATCGAAAAATCAAGGTTGACATTTTATTTTTTAAATTTAATGAACCAATTGCAATTGGCATGACCAATAAAATAGATTGGTCGAAGTTAAAATTAGTTTATAAATTGAGCAGAAGAGCATTTCCAGAGCAGTTTCTTAATTTCGCTTGCAAGACCAAATAGGTTATCTTATTTCTCTCTGTGAAGATAGGCCCTTCTTTCCAACCATGCTGCATAGAGAAAAAAGCTGAACTAGTCCATGTCATGCAATAGCAACCTACATATCACCTTTCATAATCTCTTTTAATGTATGAATTTACATTATATCCGGTGAACCAAGATGCAAATTGCATGATAAAAATACTATGTCGCATTAATGACTCAGTTATATGGTCAAAAATCTGTTCCCATCCGCTTCAACAAAGATCTTATACTTTGTGTAATGAACTACTAACAGGAGGGAGCAAAACTCAAATTAAAGGGATGTGTAAGTATTCTTACATCTGCTATGTGGTTCCCTTTAGAATCCCAATATTGGGCCCGTCCTTCAGCTCGATGAATTTGGCAACCATCACAGAGACGCAATCGCAACAGCTCAACAATATAAGCCACAGAACGTGGAGCACAGTCAGGGAATAGCTGCATCAATTTAAACTATCAGAGAATGTACATGGATAGCCAAAGCAGTTGCAATGCTTATATTCAGAAACTAATGTTGATGGCAGTGAAGAACAAATTAAAAAAAGCCAAGATGACATTTAAAATGAAAGGAACATTGTTCTAAGTGCCAGCAGCACATGCACTTGAAATGTTAAAATTGTAAGGAGGAAGCAGTAATATAGCAACTTGGCCAGTAGATGAACATGGTTCACTAAATATATCCACATTTTGAGCTTCCATGATATGACAAGATTCAGATTCATAGAATCTGAGGGAATGAACCAACATTTTTTCCAAACCCAGAGACCAAACAAGAGAAGAAAAGTGGTGAATGAAGCATCACAGCTTCTCAGAGCATTACTTGACCTCAGAATATAATCTTTTACCAGAAGTGCTGGAAATTGACACCACATAGAATGACTTTGTTACCTTTGAACAAAATGGGAGCCATCAAGCTGACAGAACACCCAAACCAGAGAAATGGAATTCACCTACCCATATTAAAATGTAATTATGAACAAACAAGCATGCTTTAAAAGAAATGGTCCTTTTGTGGTAAATATGGTATCCCAGACTATGGATAGAACCACTCAAGACTTATGACAGTAACAAGAGAGGTTGACAGATGTGTGGCACATATCCATTTTAAAAACATGTCTTTTGGTGCATGCAAGATCTACTATGCTACAAGGTGGAGATTTGAAAGTCAACTTGGGTCCTTCCATTGGCAGAATGTTTTACCATTTTTGATAAGAAGTTAATGTGTTTTCTTTCTCTGAATGATAGATAATCATAATAGATAAGTACAAACAAAAGAAAGGAAGGAAGATCCTTTTGTCACAAAAAGACTGCAGGTGGTAACTGCTACTCTAAAGGTTTGTTTCCCACTAAAATGCACCGTCCTTTCTTTTGTCGCCAAAGATTGCAGGTGGTAGCTTCTACATCAAAGCCTGTTTGTCACTAAAATGAAATGGCTCAAAGATTGAGTTACTCGATAACAGGTAATACTATGAAAATCTCTTTTACCTTCATAAATTAGAATAATGATAATTTTGTGTCTAATCACATCCGTCACATGTTAAATATCTACTATATTAGCTACTTAAACCAACCTATATGCTCCTATGAAACTTTTATTCCTAACCTCGCCATCTTTTATAGAAACATCTTATCAATTGAAATACATAATAAGAAATTGCCAATGCTTATAATGATTTTTTTCCCAAAAGCAATTGTAGATATCCCTGCATTTCTCAAAATTATCACTTCAAATAATCAAAAGAATGACACATAATGTATCATATCATTGAAACAGTCTAGACTCGAGAGCTAATATACAGGTAAAGCAATAAATGAAATTAACTAGATTAGCTAAGAGAGCCTACTAGAGAAACTTAGATTAAACAATATACTTAATGTAAAACACAAGGATAGATGAACAATTATTGATCAGAATAGTTAAGTTGGCAAAGGCATTAACATCCTATGGATGGTCATAAACCTATTTTTCTATATGTAACAATTGAGAAGACAAATCATTCCATTAAGAAATATCTGCAAAAGGGTTTTGTCATATATTGAATCGTTAGGATAGCTAGCACTTACTTTGATATGAAGAGTTCCATAATCTGTTTCGAAGCCGACAATGCCCTGCATGAGAAAAAGAAAAGGACGTTATGAGAATTAAGTAATCAATTCAACGATCAGATAGCTTGTAAATTCTTTATGTTCACTCCAATATCGTACATAATAGCAAATTACTGATTTACTAAAGAATTCTTCTTGCAGAATTAGGCATTTTTATTTAGAAAGAAGAAGTAGGAAAAGAATAAGATAAATGCTAGGATAACAAAATGTTAAAACATATCAACCAATTTAAACAATACAGTTTGCTCAAGGAAATAAAATAAAATAACACAGCTTTTCAATGATGTAATGATTAGAAGCTTTTTCTACTATAGAAGGAAAGGACAACTATTAGTGGGACATATGCTAACACTGTAATCCTCTATATGACATATAGGCAACATACTGAAGTTCCAACTTCCAAACAACCACTTTTATTTTTTCTTAAACATAAAAGTGGCATTTTTTGTGGGAGCCTTTAAGGATCTATGAACTAAACAGTTCGACTGTAACTAACGATCTAAAAGGATTTGGTACTAGGTGAAGAGTGTGGCAGCATTTACTGCATCACACTGGCTTCTATTTTGAATTGTATTTTTTATTTAAAAAAAAAGTAGAAATAAAGCAGAAAAATCCAAAATGTTGTAATTTTTTTCAGGGTATTCCATACTACACTCTGTAATTGAATTTGCTGTCCCCGTGAAAAATTTTACATGGTACGCTGCAAAATGAATTGAGTTGTTCATAAACAGCCCAGTGTCAGCCTAATAGCAGGTTTGATTGAGCTCATTCAACTAGGAAAAAAGCTAAACTTTAACATCATTTATAACTCCTGGGGAGGTGGCCAATTCATTTTTCATATAGAAACATGCACATGGAGAAAGAGAGGGGGTACACAAGAGGAGAGCCCATTGAGGAGAGGCACTCGTAAACAAGCCAACCCTGAACACTTACGATGTGGAGGGAAAAAAAGAAAAAGAAAAAAAAAAAAAAAAAGAAAGCTCAGCTCAGCACGGGTTGATATCAAGCTCGGCTCCAAATCAGATCAAGAATGAATACCTCTTTCACATAGTGAACTGAACCTGAGCTGCTTAATACTCCACTAATCATGGAGCATTTGCATCCCTAATCAATTTGCTAACATTTGGTCATATCAGTTATCAGTCAATAAGTTGGAGGCTTAACTGGATTAAATGTAAAATTTTCCAAGCATCGCTAGATCTTCAAAAGTAACTGGTAATGAGAGAAAACATACTATCAACATTTACACATTAGCTAGTTTATTATGTTGTTCACTGATGTGAAATTTTATGCTTATTATGGACTTGTCCATAGATTATATGCATGCAGCTTAAAATGGTGTTATACTCCCTGGGCATGCTTGGACATTTGTTCTACATTTTTAATGGTACCAGAGACATAATTGTTAGTTTGAGACCATGAAAACATTATCGAACCATAGATATATTAGATATGGGATTTCTGTTACAATAATCATGCCTTGTTTTGTCTGAATTCCATAGTACCTGGTTGTTGGTAGCTCACAAATTCACATATTTATAGCCCTTTCCCCAATTTTCTTCCTCTTGAAGCCATTTTCAGCCTTTAATTACTTCTATGAAGATCAGATGAAGCTTCTCTGCCACCAAGGATAGGCCTCTACCTTTTCATAGGCTCGTTTAAGAGAATTATTGTTGGGCACTTACTTGTACTCTTTCACACTAATCCTATTGTGCCTGAGATGATCTAAGGTTATGGAGTTAAGTACATCCACAAATTGGATAGAGGGACCATATATCACTGCTTCTACCCCTTAATGTTGCAGCATGAAACTTGGGTTGCACTGAGTTTGTGAATCTAAATTTATACAACAACCAAGTGTAGGCTCTATAAGAACTAAATGAACTATAAAAAGAATTAGAAAATAGAAAGTTCATAATACCTTTCCTCAAACTGGCAAGCACAAAACAATTACACTGTCAAGAATATGGGATCCTAAAATGCATGAATATTGTATAATGTAGCAAAGGAAGTTTAACACAGAATGCCTATATTACAAATACTCTGAACTTTCAATACTTACCTCTCCTTTTCCAAAAATGAGACCAGAAGTCCAAATAACCCTTTCCCCGGACTCTTGCAGAGCAGGAAACAAGGCATCCTTCTGTTTTTTCAACCAGCACTGAGGACAAAAGCAAGATAAAACATCGATTCTCCATCAGGTAGAAGTTTAATTATCATGACCTACACTTGATATGTCTCCATTTGCATTGCTGAGTGAAATGTTGGAAAAACCAGAAAAAAGAGAAAAGGAAAAAAAATCCAATTCACTGTCTTTACCAACAACTATCAAATAAAAATTCACGAGTTTTTGGGGAAAAAAGTCATGCATGAACTGCCTCCAACAAAGATATTGAACTTGCATAAGCTTACAGGAAGTTCAAAAGGCTACTGGGCATCATTCAAATTAGTCATATCTTCTTTGAAGTATGGGCTATGAAAAAGATTGATGATGATGAAATGGTTTCATTGTTATGCCTTTTTTTCCCTGGATGAAGTGCATAAAGTTTTGTTGGTAAAGAAGCTCAAAATTTATTAGAACTTTGTTTGGTTATCGCGACATCTTATGTACTCAAAGCAAAACTGTGAATATGATTCTTGTTGGAAATCAAGAATTTATTCTATTTTACAAGGGAAAAGGTCAAACGGAAGTGGAGAGAAAAATGAACTCATCCAAATACCAGACAATATGTGAAATTATTAGCAAAGAAATATGCAGGATGTCTTCTCCCAAAACAAGGAAAACATCGATCCAAATCATAACCTCTTTCAGTGAGCTTGTCGCAAGCCATACCCTGGACCACACCACAGGAGGCCAAGAATGTATTGCTCAAAACAGCATTAATGTCAATAAGGAATTTGTCAAAAGATTATGTCGAAGCTTCACTTGGCCTTCGATCCCCAATCACTCCTATCACCTTCATGGAGGTACGAAGAGCATCACTGAAGGCTATTAAGAAAGGACACAAGTTCCTCAACTCATGTCTCCCGTGAGAAATGGGCATCACGGCAACTTATCTTATCTCGCTACAGAACAATTCAAATATACTGAACCAAAGCATCGTTCTGAATAAAGAAAAGCAATCTCGAAGGGCATGCATCCAGAGAACAACTATCCAGACATTTTAATGAATCAAAAAACAAGCACATTAAAGCAGAAAAATTATAACAATTCTACCAATCTCACATAAAAAGAAAAAGCAAATACATAAATATCAACGAAAACAGAACGAGTCGCAAGCAACATCAGCCATCTGACTGCTACAATCAAACAAAACCAACAAAAAGAATAAAACTTCCTCCTCTCCTGAAATTTTGGCATCAATGATTAAAAAAAAAATGCAACTTTAATCAAACACATCAAGATTCACCAATAAACAAAAAAGTCAGCTCAAAAAGGAGAAGGAGCAGAAAATACTGACCTCCCCAAATTTATTCCCACATCGCTCCTTATCCCCGCAAAACACCCACGAATCGCAGAGACACGGCCCATCCAAACCCCCGCACATCGCCTTGCAAGCCAGACAGCACTCCCTCGACGTCTTGAACTTGTGATCGGTGCCCCACTTCACCGCAGCCCCCCAGAGCTCCAGATGCTCGACTCCCCTGCAGCATTCCTCCTCCCCTCCCCCTCCTCCGACCATCTCCCTCCCCTCGCCGACCGACGCCAGGCCAGGAACAACGGCGGAGAGCAAGGAAAGGCTGCCCGGGCGACGGACGGCCACGGTGAGGACCATGTACGCCAGAGAGCAGGAGATGAAGAGCGCCGCAAGGATGATCCAAAGGGAGGCGCGGCTTCTGCCGCCTCCCGGATCGCCTGGCCTTTTACCCATCGATGGAAATTTTAGGGATTCGAGAGGAGATATAGAGAGAGGAGGGAGGGAGCGATGGGGGACAAGCCCTCCTGGTCTCCCCCACTTTGGAAGAGTAATGATGAGAATTTTCAAAAACGAAAGGGAATGATTATTCATTTATTGAGAAATTATACCCTGCTGTAAGCGTACCGCATCAGCGGTACGTCATAGGAACCAACTGAAACGAGATACCTCGGGCAGCAAGGGCAAGCGGAGATGAGTGAGAAATTATGCAGGGCACCCTCCGGCGGTGCACGCCACCGCTTGTTTCCGTAGACTCCGATAATCAAAAATATATTTTTATATATTATTAAAATAATGAACGATTTCCATTGGTAAATGGTAACGAGATGCATTCTGCGTAGAAAATAATTTTTCGAGATCAAAGTTGCAACAGGCCACTCAGAATTATACCATGTAATCGTGCACACAGTCGACCACAATTATCCATTGTTATAAATTTTAAGATAAATTATACTAACATTCTCTCAAATTTAAATCAATTACACTCGCATCTTCTATATTTCAAAAAATATCAAATATCAAATATCAAATTTAAGTCAATTATACTATCAGGCAGTTACAGACATCACTGTCAATCAGTTACGCTCTCCGTCTATAAAAAAGACCTCCAGATACGTTCTTCTCTAAGCTATAAATTCTATCTCGAAACTCTACTAAAATTCCATTCGAGTGTACCATTTCTGTTGAGGCAGAGTACTGACTTAAGCGTCGGAGGGTCTTGTCGGAGCACCCCCAACTCTGATTTAGACTTTCCTTACAGGTCCCGACGGCGGACGTGACCCCCTCGACTCCAGCTTCTCCGGTGTCGGCAGAATTCTGCACCAACATATATATATATGTATATATATATACATATATATATATACATATATATATATATACATATATATATATGTACATACATACATATATATATATACATACATACATATATATATATATATATATATATATATATATGTATGTACATATATATATATATATATACATACATATATATATATATACATACATACATATATATATATACATACATACATATATATATATACATATATATATATGTATATATATATATATATATATGTATGTATATATATATATATATATATGTACATACATACATATATATATATATATATATATATATATATATGTATGTATGTATATATATATATATATATGTATGTATGTATGTATATATATATGTATATATATATATGTGTGTATATATATATATATGTATATATATATATATATATATATATATATGTATGTATGTATATATATTGTTGGTGTAAAAATCCGCTTGCACCGGAGAAGCTGGAGTCGAGGGAGTCGCGGTCGCCGCCGGGACCTGCAAAAGAAGTCTAAACC
>NC_025996.2:13937781-13955281 GCF_000442705.2 Elaeis guineensis | reverse complement strand
GGAGTCCGGCTCCCGTAGGAGTCCGGGCGGAGCTGTGCTGATGCCGTCGGTGGAGCCCGGCTCCCGTAGGAGTCCGGGCGGAGCTGCGCTGCAAACAAAGCCAAGGGTGAAGTCCGGCTCTGATAGGAGTCCGGATTGAGCTTACCAGCAGTTGATACTAAGGGCGGAGCCCGGCTCCTGTAGGAGTCCGGGCGGAGCTGCACTTGCTGATGGCGGTGGAGCCCGGCTCCCGTAGGAGTCCGGGCGGAGCTGCACTTGCTGATGGCGGTGGAGCCCGGCTCCCGTAGGAGTCCGGGCGGAGCTGCACTTGCTGATGGCGGCAGAGCCCGGCTCCCGTAGGAGTCCGGGCGGAGCTGCACTTGCTGATGGCGGTGGAGCCCGGCTCCCGTAGGAGTCCGGGCGGAGCTGCACTTGCTGATGGCGGTTCCGCCGTGGGTTCCGACTGTGGGTATTTTATACCCAACACCAGTCCCCCTACATCCGAGTTTTGAATTTCAAACGAAGGAAGTACACAGAAGTACAGCCGGAACCGTCCCTTCGAATCCCGTGCCCTGCCGCTCCCAGATATTTCGGCATTAAATGAGCGCGTGCCGGAGTCTTTTCGAATTGGGGCGGTACGAGGGGACACTTCGAAGACCTCGCAGGTACGCTGGCCTAGGTACGGTGCAATTATGACCCTGCCAACTGCCTGTGCAGCTCCGCCAGGCGAAAAAATGCTATTCCGAGGCCGCCGCTGAGGCCGCCCACTTCAAGAGTCTCCAGGTGAAGGCAATCATGAACTACAGCCGGAGGAAGGCGAACTTCGCGAAGGAGCTCGAAGAATGCACGAAGAGCGCCAGCGACCGAACTTGGGCTCAAGAAGCCAGGATCAGCGCCCTTAAGGTGGAGCTGTCAGCTGCAAAGAGGAGGATCGGCCAACTGGAGGGGAACTCATCCCGGCTCACAGCGCGGGATGAGCAGATATGGCCACAAAAAGTTTCCGACCTCCAGAGGCAGCTTCAAGATGCTGAGGTGAGCCACGATGTGCAGCGGGCCAGCTGGCGCCGACAGGTAGAGGAGTACAAAGAGAGATTCCATCGATCGGCGGACGAGGTGGTTCGTCTCCAGAGGCAGTTGGTTACTAGGGCGCAGCTTGCTAACGCCCAAGATAACGAAGAGCTCCAAGCCCTGAGAGGCACTGTCGAAGGGATTTCTGTCTCCCTTGGGGAGAAGACAGCTGAGCTTCAACAAGTAAAAATCCAGCTGGGGCTTGAGCGGAAGGCCGTCGCGGACGCAGAGGCGGAGTCCGAAGTTTTGCGGAAGTGGCATCGGGAAGCGGAGGCTGAGAGCCGGCGACTTCGTCAGGCGTTCCAGGATATGCTGCAAAAGAAGGAAGAACTAGAGGAAACCGTGGATGGCTTGAGGCAGTCCTGGTTGGGGATGGTGGTGATCACCCTAGGTTAGAGGAGCAGGACCTCCTTAGAGTTCTTTTGTAGACACTCCCTTTTTGTAGCTGCCTCCCCTCTTTTTTTTTTTTTTCTTATCATTTTGTCCCTCTTTCTCTGGCCGTCCTGGTCCTGTAGTACATATATCGAAAATGAGAAAAAGCATTTTGTGTTACCTTGTCCGTGCGTAGCACCAATATTGTCGTTCGTTGACCCTTTCTCGTTGTTTGGCCTGTTTGGCTTAGAGGTCGTCGTGGGAAAGGGCTCTTCCTTTCCATCCGATCTCGTCACGTGGCCGAGCCTCGCCACCGTTTTTAACCCTTGCTGGTGAAGTAGCGGATGGAGCCCGGCTTTCTTGGCGGCGGAGCCCGGCTCCCGTAGGAGCCCGGGCGAAGCTCCTGACGGCGGAACCCGGCTCCCGTGGAGTCCCGCTGAAGTTTACCTTGGCGGCGGCGCCCGGCTCCCGTTGGAGTCCGGGTGAAGTTTACCTTGGCGGCGGAACCCGGCTCCCGTAGGAGTCCGGGTGAAGCTTTACCTTGGCGGCGGAACCCGGCTCCCGTAGGAGTCCGGGTGAAGCTTTACCTTGGCGGCGGAACCCGGCTCCCGTAGGAGTCCGGGTGAAGCTTTACCTTGGCGGCGGAACCCGGCTCCCGTAGGAGTGCCGCTGGAGTTTACCTTGGCGGCGGACCCGGCTCCGTAGGAGTCCGGGTGAAGCTTTACCTTGGCGGCGGAACCCGGCTCCCGTAGGAGTCCGGGTGAAGCTTTACCTTGGCGGCGGAACCCGGCTCCCGTAGGAGTCCGGGTGAAGCTTTACCTTGGCGGCGGAACCCGGCTCCCGTAGGAGTCCGGGTGAAGCTTACCTTGCGGCGGACCGGCTCCCGTAGGGCCCCCGTAGGAGTCCGGGTGAAGCTTTACCTTGGCGGCGGAACCCGGCTTCCGTAGGAGTCCCGCTGGAGTTTCCCTGGGCGGTGGAACCCGGCTCCCGTAGGAGTCCGGGTGATGCTTACCTTTGTCGTGGGGACCCGGCTCCCGTGGGAGTTCGGACCTTCCACTCTGCTCATGTCGGGATGAGGTTTTCCTGTCGACAGGGCTGTGGGGATTAAGGGCGGCTCTCCCCCATCGGTTGAACCGGGCCTTCGACTTTCGTTGACGAGGTTCTCCTCCTGTCCTACAGGGCTGTGGGGGCACATTAGGCGTTGCAAGGCCTCTCCCCCCATCCGGTCTAAAAGAACCGGGCCTTCGACTTTGCTCAAGTTAGGGCGAGGTTCTCCTCCTGTCCCTAACAGAGCTGTGGGGGCACATTAGGGCGTTGTAAGGCCTCTCCCCCCATCCGGTCTAAAAGAACCGGGCCCTTCGACTTTGCTCAAGTTAGGACGAGGTTCTCCTCCTGTCCCTAACAGGACTGTGGGGGCACATTAGGGCGTTGTAAGGCCTCTCCCCCCATCCGGTCTAAAAGAACTGGGCCTTCGACTTTGCTCAAGTTAGGGCGAGGTTCTCCTCCTGTCCCTAACAGGGCTGTGGGGGCACATTAGGGCGTTGTAAGGCCTCTCCCCCCATCCGGTCTAAAAGAACCGGGCCTTCGACTTTGCTCATGCCAGGATGAGGTTTTCCTCCTGTTCCTGACATGGCCGTTCTTTTGGAGGAATCATGTCCGGTCATAATACATCCATGCTAGGTGGGAGGAGCATGTTAGCTAAAAAGAAAAGTAGATTCAAAGCGAAATAGTAAGCGATACATTTACAGTATTCCCGCTCCTTCTTGAGGCCCTCTGGCGACGGAGTCGATGGTCCCGATAGGAGGCCGGTTCCCGGACTGCTCCTCCCTTTTCTGCGGTTCGGGCGGTGGGAGGGCTCTTGGCCAGTCTCCTCTACCCTCAGGCCGGTGGCGGATGAATCTGTCGAGCCGACCTCGCCGGATGAGCTCCTCGATCTCGTCCTGGAGCTGGATACACTCTTCGGTGTCATGGCCGTGGTCGCGGTGGTAGAGGCAGAACTTGTCGGGGTTGCGCTTCCCGGGGTGCGTGCGCATCCCCTCCGGCCTAGGGAGCAGCCCCTGACCTCCATCAGTACGTGGGCCTTCGAAGCGTTGAGGGGGGCGTAGCTGCAGAACTTCCCTGGCGGGGAACCCCGCCGAAACCTGTTGTCCGGGCTTCTCTACCTGCGTGCCCGGGGTGGAGTATGGGCGCGCTTGTGCCCAGGAGGGGATCGGGAGCGAGGCCGGACTTTCCTTGGCCTCTTCTCAACTGCGGGCTTGCGAGAATCTCCCGCCTGACGCTCCCTCGCAGTCTCTTCATCCTTCATTTTGAAGGCCTCTTCCGCTCGGGCGTATCCTTCAGCCCGAGCCAGCAGATCAGCAAAATCCTTGGGGTACCTCTTCTCCAGGGAGTACAAGAGATCATTCTTCTGAAGGCCACCTTTCAGGGCGGCCATGGCAACCGACTGGTCCAAGTTCCGGACCTCCAACGCCGCGATGTTGAAGCGGTTGATGTAGGCCCGTATGGACTCCCCTTCCCTCTGCTTGATGTTGATGAGAGACTCCGAACCTTTCCGGGGACGTCGGCTGCTGACAAAATGGGCCACGAATTGGTGGCTCATTTGGTCGAAGGAGAAGATGGTACCCAGCTTCAGTGCCGAGTACCAGTTTCTTGCTGCTCCCTTCAAAGTAGACGGGAAAGCCCGGCACAAGATGGCGTCGGGGGCACCATGAAGCAGCATCATCGTTCGGAAGGCCTCCAGGTGGTCCACCGGGTCCGACGTCCCGTCGTAGCTTTCAAACTGGGGGAGCTTGAAATTCGGCGGGATCGGTTCCTGCATAATCATTTGGGAGAAGGGAGGGTCAGTGCAGATATCCTCACCATAAGCGGGAGGCGCATGGCGGAGTTCTTCGATCCGCCGGTTCATCTCCTGGAACCTCCGGTCCAGGAAATCCTCTCGACTTCGAGTCTCGAGGGTTCTTTGGCAGAACGGGGGCAGGGATCTCCCAGGGGTGGAGTCGCGGTCCGACTGAGGGCTCTCCACCCTTGGATTCGCCTTCTCGGGAAGGACGGGGCGGCTGGCCCAGGTGGCCCGCCCCACCGTCGGGTTCTGGCATTCCGGAGATGCCCCTTTCGGATGCGCTGACGCCTGCGGCGGCTGCTGCTGCATCGCCTGTACGGCCTCGACGAGGCCCTTGACATGCTGCGCCAGCAAGTCAAACTGCTCCGCGCCGACCGCCGTCGCCGGAGGGGGAGGAGGAGCTGGCTGAGAACCGGGAGGGGAGGCCGGAGCCTGAGGTCTGGCCGCGGAGGCCGTGGACCGCCGGGTGGACGCCCTACGCGGAGGCATCGGGTGTCGCTCTCGCGGGGGAGGATTAGAAGTAGATGACGGAGAGATGGCCGGAGGTGGCTCCGTTGAGCGCTCCTTCAAGAACAAGGGTGCTGCGAAGACACAGGGGCCCTTCTTCTAGCGCCAATCCTGTTGGTGCAAAAATCCGCCTGCGCCGGAGAAGCTGGAGTTGAGGAAGCCGCGGTCGCCGCCGGGACCTGCAAGGGAAGTCTAAACCGGAGGTGGGGTTGCTCCGGCAAGACCCTCCGACGCTCAAGTCAGTTCTCTGCCTCAACAAGAATGGAGTGCTCGAACGGAGAATTTAGCAGAGTTTTTAGATAAGGCAAAAGAGCTTAAAGAATAACGTATCTGAGTTCCCCTTTTATAGGCGGGGGAGGCAACGGACTGATGGCGACGTGTGTAACCGCCTGGTAGTGGGCCGCCCACGGTCAGGGGAATTGATTGCGAAAGATAATGGAGCAGACACGCGGGCATCATCTCGACTTGCCACGTGGAATCTGTTATGAGGGGTGGAGCAGCGTCCGTCGTCAGGAGAATCGCATGGTATCCGTCGCAGGAGGTGGAGCAGGTTCGTGGCCGTCACTGTGGCCTGCCAGGGGGATAGTGGAGCTGTGCGGAGTCCGCCACAGGAAGTGGAGCAGGGCGGCTATGGCTGCTGCGGCTTGTCAGGGAATGATGATACTGCGTGGAGTCCGCCACAGGATGTGGAGCAGGGTCGCGGCCGTTTTGAGGGCCTGTCAGGGGGCGTGGATCTGTCGATTGAAGCTCGGTAACGGTTGGAGCCGTCGTGAGCGGAGCCCGGCTCCCGTAGGAGTCTGGGCGGAGCTGTTCTGATGTTGGCGGCGAAGTCCGGCTCCCGTAGGAGTCCGGACGGAGCTGCACTTGCTGATGGCGGTGGAGTCCGGCTCCCGTAGGAGTCCGGGCGGAGCTGCACTTGCTGATGGCGGTGGAGCCCGGCTCCCGTAGGAGTCCGGGCGGAGCTGCACTTGCTGATGGTGGTGGAGTGCGGCTCCCGTAGGAGTCCGGGCGGAACTGTGCTGATGCCGTCGGTGGAGCCCGGCTCCCGTAGGAGTCCGGGCGGAGCTGCACTTGCTGATGGCGGTGGAGCCCGGCTCCCGTGGGAGTCCGGGCGGAGCTGTGCTGATGTCGTCGGTGGAGCCCGGCTCCCGTAGGAGTCCGGGCGGAGCTGCGCTGCAAACAAAGCCAAGGGTGAAGTCCGACTCTGATAGGAGTCCGGATTGAGCTTACCAGCAGTTGATACTAAGGGCGGAGCCCGGCTCCCGTAGGAGTCTGGGCGGAGCTGCACTTGCTGATGGCGGTGGAGCCCGGCTCCCGTAGGAGTCCGGGCGGAGCTGCACTTGCTGATGGCGGTGGAGCCCGGCTCCCGTAGGAGTCCGGGCGGAGCTGCACTTGCTGATGGTGGTGGAGTCCGGCTCCCGTAGGAGTCCGGGCGGAGCTGTGCTGATGCCGTCGGTGGAGCCCGGCTCCCGTAGGAGTCCGAGCGGAGCTGCGCTGCAAACAAAGCCAAGGGTGAAGTCCGGCTCTGATAGGAGTCCGGATTGAGCTTACCAGCAGTTGATACTAAGGGCGGAGCCCGGCTCCCGTAGGAGTCCGGGCGGAGCTGCACTTGCTGATGGCGGTGGAGCCCGGCTCCCGTAGGAGTCCGGGCGGAGCTGCACTTGCTGATGGCGGCAGAGCCCGGCTCCCGTAGGAGTCCGGGCGGAGCTGCACTTGCTGATGGCGGTGGAGCCCGGCTCCCGTAGGAGTCCGGGCGGAGCTGCCCTTGCTGATGGCGGTTCCGTCGTGGGTTTCGGCTGTGGGTATTTTATACCCAACACAACCCTTTTTGTTTTAATGGCTGTTTGGGCTGACTACTTATGCTAAGAGTTGTTAAGATCGGCTCTTCAACCTGTAGGAGGTTAGATCATTGACCTCTGACAGGATTGCTCATCGACTTACTATAGGTCTACCTCCTAGATAGATTGGCTCTTTCATAGTTATGCAAAGTGGTGCTGAAGATTAGCTTATTGAAGTTATTATCCTCTGGGATCAACTTGAGAGCTAGCATGGCATGGGTCGACTATTAGCTTTGTTTATGATCGGTGAGGCCAAGCTTGCTGATTTTGCTCGTGACCAAATAGGTTGGCCTCGCTGGTTCTGTTCCAACATTGTTGTGTTTGAGTGTTTGTCCTTCTTTTTTCATTTTATCTTCTCACTTTGCTATCACCTCCAAATGAATCCTCTAATTTCATATTTTGTTATCCTCTTATCATTGAATATAGAATTGTAACATCCCCTCCATTCAATCCACAATAATCTCACAATCACTCCAATGATTTTGACTTGATTTTGAAATCTAAAACTATCAAAATCAAACTGGCATCACCAAGATACACAAGTGATTAGAATATTTCAGAGGTTTTCGATGGAGAAATCCACAAGAAGACATACAACCTTGGCACCATAGAGACCTTAGGATGGAACAATAGAGAGAGGTGGTGGTGGTACTGGTTGATAGTTGCTAGGGTAGTAGAGGAGATCAAAAGAGAGGTGAAGGAGAAGGTTGTGGTGGTGGTCGACACCAGTCATGGTGATAGAGGAGGTTAGGAGAGAAGGGACGAGGAAAAAAATGTGGTAGTGGTGATGGTTGGAAGTATAATGATGGCAAAAGGAGGTTAATAAAGAGAAGGTTAAGAGAGCGAATAGTTGTGATGGCAGCGCATCAATGCAGGTGAAGAAGGGTGGGCGAGAGGGGAGAGGGAGAAATCTACAAAATAAATTAGTAAGAGCGATATATTTGTAAACTGCAACTCTTTGGTACTAAAAATATAATTAGGCATTTGAAATGGGTAATATATGTAAAAATCTCATTATAAAATATTTTAATTTAAGTGCATCCAGAAGCTTGATAATGGAAAAGGTTATCCAACAACCTTTGATGGAGCAGTACTCTGCACCAAGCCCATACTTTTGCCAATAGCTTTCGCTACCTAAATCTGGTTTTGAGGTATACATTGCTTCACACATCATTTACCATTTCATCTAATCTTTGCTTAAAAGATTATGCCGTTTAGCTGATGTCTTATTTAAAAATTCTACATCTCCTAATTCATCATCTAACACTAAGCTGAGGATCGTCGTTCTTTGACGTTAGTGAGAGCCACCATGGAGAAAGCACGATTGTTAGAATTGGCAAGCCAGTAATACATTTTACAAATTAATTTTCAGAAGAAATCTATCAAACATTGAGATGTTAAAGAAGATCCACACTATCCAAGCATACGGGTTGTTCAGTTCAGGGTAGGTAACTCATAGTTGTCACCTTTTTTACCCTTCTGGATATCTAGGACCAGGTTGAAGGCATGACAAATCTTTTTAAAAAGGCTTCAAGTTTGCGGACTTTATTGTTTAAATGCAGAGTAACATAATGGCTCATTTACACTAGAAAGATGGAAGATGGAAAGCAAGCGACTCAAATGATTTTTATTTTTTTTATATATATTGTAATTCCTGCCACCAGTATTTTACATTCTTCTAATTATCTCTAACAGGAAGCCTTGAAACACTGGACTTTATGTTCAGCTTACAAATTATGAAGAACTTGACAGAATCGATTGAGATTCATAAGAATTTTTCTTTACTCAGATTAATATGATCTCACTTTCTTCTTCCTTCTCCTCATGGATGGGAGCCTGGTAGAATACCATAGTGAGGGCATAATCAACTTTGGATCCCTTGCATGAAAAGGATTTTCCCAACTCAGCACGTTGCGTTGGTGCCCTCAACATAATTGGTTTGCTATATTTCAAAAATTTGGAAAATAAATATCATGAAATTTGGAAATTCTGTTCAATAAAGAACTTTGAACTAGATGTTTATCAGAAATTTTTATGCAAGTTCATGACTCATCCACCTTTAAAAAAAAAAAATAATTCACCTTTCAAACATAACGTTAGGAGAGAAAAAATCATGAACTTTCAGCATGTTGAACACATAAATGTGGGGAACTGACAGGCATAGTTACAAGTTCAGAGTTCTTTTGGCTGGGACTAAATATTTTGGAATCCAGAGAAGGAAAACGACATATTACTTAAAATTGTTAAAGAAGTCACGTCGTTAAAAACTTTATTAAGAATACAGAAATAATAGCAACAAGGCTATCTTTTCATCATCTGACAAAAACAACAACAAAGGACCATTCTTTTAAGTATTTCGAGCACTGACTGTGAGTAACTCACAGACAATGATTTCTATAGGGATAACTATATATTTAGAGAAGTAGTTTGAAGAATTGCATGTTATGGAAGAGTTCTCAGTAACTTGGAGAATGCTTACTCCAGATAGAGGCATCCAGTTGGTAAGATCCCATAGCATTCTTCAACACACCTCCGAAAACACAAGTCAGTTCAAGGGCTTTAAATATTCACAGCCCTCCAACACTGTACATTGAACACAAACATGCAAAGGATTATCACACAATAAAAGCAAAGTTTCACTAGCCTACATCTGCTGGAACCCATGGTTTGAGTACAACATCATCCTAATTCTGAACCCCCATGTATTAAGTCAAATGGGTGCTAGGAAGTCACCACTGCTATCAAGCTCTTCAGTATCTGCCTCAGCTTCAGTATCATCAGCATCCACCAATCCCAACACAGACTGATCAATTGCCTTGGAACCTTCTGCCAGTTTCTTTGCTTCTTCTATGATGCGCATTATTTCTTCAACAGTCTGACTGGGCTGATCTTGCTCTCTGACCATGTAATTTGTTTTCTCAACCTCCATTATCTCTTTAGGTAAGTTCTTCAGAAACCAGGGAAGCTTTTTTATCTCTGGGACTGTGATCCTCTTTAAGACAATTTGGAGAGGGTTCGGATTATTTTCATTGTAAAATCTAGAGAAAAGTTGAGCAAGAAGAAGTATACCTTTGATGGATTGGCAACAAAAATTCGAGAGAGAAGCTGCCTGCACTCTCGAGACACTCGCACATAATCCGGAATGGAGTATTGAACACTTAATATTCGCTGTTGGACATATGAAATTATTTCTATATGGTTTTTGCACAGCTGAAAAATAAAACAAGAGGCTCTTCCTACAAGCAATGCAAACTTACACTAATTGTCTTCCTGAAGTTTCTTGGATCCTCGGGATCCTCAAATGGGTATGAACCAACCAACATCACGTACAATGTGACACCACAGGACCAAACATCTGCAATCTGAATTTCAGGGATTTCAGATCACCTGGCTGTTAATAATAGTAAGCAACATATTTAGGAAAAAAAAAAAGAAAAGAAAACGAAAAAGAAATTCCTAACGCTTGAACTTTAATGCCAGAAGCAGAAACATTGAAGGCGCGTAACTAAAGAACCTGAAGTAAGTTGACGGTTTGATCTTTCGTAGTTCAACATAGCATATGGGATTAGAGTGGAAGTGGGAGCAGCTTCACATAACAAAAAGAGATCTGGGGATAGCTTCTAGAGCTTGAACCAGGTAAGAACATCTATGAACAATAGCATATGTGCAGGAAATGATGCCATTACAGACCCACATGGTCCCTAGTGCAAAACACATGCAGCCATGACAATAATACAAGACACTAAGATGGTATATTTTGATTGAAATCCTACAAAATATAATATAAGCAAAATTAACAAAAATAGAGCAACCATGACAACTTCAAGATGAAGCTACTTAAGTTATCCTTGTTTGCTTAAGCATTCACTATATCAATAGAAACACTCCCTGCTAACTAGAATTACCAAGTAACAGACTATCATAAAATTAAGAAATCCAGGTAGGACCCGAACAAGTAACGGAGGGGTATGAATTATTTGTGTTAGATAACATTGTGAAACCCTCAGGCAGGTTGGCAATACTTATAGGATATGTAAAGACACTAAAATCCTGATTTTTCAACTAAATGAACATCCAAAATTATTATTACAAATAATACACTACTGCACTTGAAGCTTAGGACATCCAGTCCCATGACCAGATGTTCGTTAGGCATGTTAGAAAAAAATGGCCTTTGTTCTAATTGCAGAAATTTGTCTTGTAACCACCAGTTGAAGTTCTGAGAACAATTCAAGACATTACACCCACATGTAGCAGGTAAAAGGGGATAGAGTTACATTGTCATTATCCACATGTAACAGGTAAAAGGCGAAAGAATTACCTTGCCATCATACTCCTTTCGTGATAGAACCTCTGGTGCTATGTATGCTGGAGTACCTACTGTCGATTTGGGTTGCGAATGCAACAAAGCAGACTGCATTCCAAAGGGAACATGCATCCCCATAATATCATGCGAATATCATATCTAGCACAAACTACAGAGTGATAATGCAATAATACCTTTGAGTAACCGAAGTCGCAAATTTTAAGGCGTGGTGTTGGACTCCCATCCAAGAGTGTATTCTCAAGTTTAAGGTCACGGTGACAGATTTCCTATAATAATAGCAACAATAATGTTCAGGTAATTTCTTTTCTCAAAGATAATTCAGATCAAACATATGTATAATATACCATGGAATGGCAGTAACTAACTCCAGATATCAGCTGCTGAAAGAAGAATCTCGCCTGTTGAAAATGCAATTCACACCAAACAAAACGAAAACATATGTAAGCAACGGGTAACTTAATAGCTAATATAATTAGAGAAGCATTGATTAGGGATGGTAATGCAGTGAGATAAATCTACAAGGAATTAAACAACCTCATCCTCACTAAACCGACCAGCATTGCATATCCTTGCAAAGAGCTCTCCTCCAGCGGCATATTCCATGACAATAGCTAGGTGTGTTGGTGTTAGCAACACCTGCAAATAATCATCCGTCATCATGAATACAAAACACTTTTATATAATACCACCCTTCTCCCAAATTACATGTAACTCACCATCATAAGAGAAACATGAGTGCGAGAAGAGTAGAATAGGTTCTTTGTGCTTTTATATGGCACTACACACACACACACACACACACATATATATATATATTCTTTTTCTTTTTGACACAATTGTATCTTTTGGGAGTCCAAACCTACATGACTCAAATCTGTACGAATACAACTATCATAAAGAGGCGAAGGCTGCTTCATGAGCAAAGCAATGCCTGCGGATAAGCTAAAGATACTGTACACTGTACTGGAGGTTCAAGAAAACCCCAAATCTATCCGTCTTCCGTACTTCATTATATCAGAAAACCCCAGGGTCCTTTACTTAATTGCATCAGAAGTACATAAATTTTAAGTGATTTCCAACCTCGTAATGGTTAAAAATTAGGGGAAAAAAATATAGAACAGGGTCCCTCTCAGAAGCAAAAATGACTCTCTATAGCACAGTAAATCAGAAACATTAGGAAAAGTTATATCTTGGAACCAAGAAAAGGTAGAACAGAAGCATGCCAGACATTATCAGGATACAGGGGACATCAGAAGCTTATTTTATTAAATATGAAACCAGAGAGATCTGTGGGTCCTGTCAGACACCAAGAAATCACATGATCTTAACGGTGAAAGATGGTCTCCGAATATTTTTCTGACAATCGTTTAGCAGCAGCTTTTCTCTGCTTGTCCTATTCCATTCTTCAATAAACTCTGAAGTCGTATTTACTGCAAAAATCCTTTTGCAACAGTAATGCTGTATGTATGAAATTATTTTTCTTTCATTTAATTTTTAATGAGCATAATGTATTAGTCGCCCAGAATTATCGAAGGCTTTAGTGCAAATTCATATGTAAGGTATGTGATGGTATTCCACATCCAATCCTCCTCTCTGGCATGGCTAGCTTAAAATCAACGATAATGATAGAGCTAGCAAATGATAGGCAAGTTTGGTCTTCACCTCCTTGAAACGAACGATGTTAGGATGCCTCAAAGACATGTGATTGATGATTTCCCGCTGCACGTTCTCATCAATCTGGACCAAAAATAAGAGATAGAGATTTAGACAACAATATCTCACATCAAGATGACGTTATGATATTAATAATAAAAAGCCCTTAACCAATCTTAAAGGAACAGAATGAGCAACCATTTAAATGTAACTCCAAATTCTCAGTTCCTATCCTTGAGCAACCCTGATCAGTTTGGATTTTCCTATAGGATTGGGCTGAAAATTCTATAAGATTTGTGGATTGGGTTAGTACAACCAGCAAGATTACACGCTACAAGCCGGCCTAGGCAAAATATCTCGGAATAGCTTTGGAGTGGGCTGAGGGTGTTTTTTTTTTTGGGTCCTCAATTCCTTTGAGATTCAGGCCAGCCTACTCCAAAGCTATTTCTGGGTATTTTATGAATACAGGCATAGCCCAACATGTTACATGTGATCTTGCTGTCATGCTGGCACAATCCATGAATCGTCCAAAATTTTCAGCCCAATCATCCACAAAAATCCAAACAGGGCCTCAAAGAGAAGCAAAAACATAATCCAAGTCTCCTGAACTTAAAAAGGCTGTTCCTTTCTAACAATAGAGACAGTTCCGAGCTTGCAGCAAAATTTAATCCATAAAACCCAGTTATAGGAATGTAACCTCCTCATAACATCAAATTCTAGCCAAAAACGTTCGTCCAATACTCCCACTAGAGCATCACATAAAAACAAGAGGGACAAAAAGAAGAAAAAACCCAGTCTTCCCCTTCCTCGAAGGGAATTGAGATCATACCATTCACTTCAAAAGCAAAACCCAAGAAAAATCTCCAACGAAACGAATCCGAAAGATAATTAAAAGTAAACCAGGAAACGGAAACATCAGAATCACACCCAAGAACTCGCATTCCTGAACCCAAAAACAAGAACCCCATCGAGAAAAAGATAAACAGAACCACAAAGAAGCAATCTTTTTCGCCTACCTTCTTCCCCCTCTCGATGTACTTCACGGCGACGAGCTCCTTGGTCTTCTTGTCCCTCACCAGCCTCGCCACCCCGAAGTTCCCCGCCCCCAGCTCCTTCAACGGCTCGTACCTCTCCTCCATCTCGCTCCCAGCCAAAACGAATCCAAAGGCGCGGCAAGGGAGAGATTACGAGACACAGGGGGCACCCTATTAGTATGAGAGAGACCGACCAACGCTAATATCTCGATTTCTATCAGATCTATCGCTCTCTCGGAGGCTTCCTTCGTCGGAAGGGGAGGTCGGGACTCGGGAGAATGGTCTTGGAGGACACGTTAACGGAAGCGGACCCCGACGGGCGATACCCCACCCCACAGGGCTGCGCCAAGGCTCGGCCTTTGGGACACGCGTCGAGGGATGTTTTCAAACCGATGGGCTGCCATCTTTGGGTCCCTTTCAGCGCCCAACGTGGGACTCACCTAATGCGCGGACGTCGTGGGCCCAGGCTTGCCGACCTAGTGTCGAGCGGAGAGGGGTTGTATCCTTCTCGCGAAAGAACGTTTCATCTTGCTTCCCGCGATGCCACCGTTGGATGGTACAATATCCGCTTCAAGAGTTGTGCAAATGAATGGATGAAGAAATTTGGAATGCTTTGAGGGCTGTGCAAGATGCGATCCAAGGTTGACATTAGACAAAAACATCAATCATTCTTTTGTGCTGAAGATAGAACTCGAACCGTGAAGAGCCAGACTAAAGCGTAGGATGGAACGCATACTGGTGAGGCGGTAAAGCTTGGCTTCTGGGCATGTGCAAGGGAACTTCTTTTTTTTTTTTCAAAGCGAAGACATCATGTTTGCTTGCATGTTGCATGACACTGTTTTGGATGATATCATGCGGTGCCAGAGTTTGGAAGGGTCGAGAACATATAAATGACACATGGAAATAGTAGGTTTTTGTGGTTAATAGCTTAAATGATCATTTTTTTTAATATGTTGTATTATGTACTGAGTGATTGTTTTTTATCCTCACGTTCTTGATCCTTGTTTATGTTTTGTTTGTTGGTTTTTTTTTTAATGTATTTTGTAATAGGCAAATGTAATTGGAATACAAATCAGGGGAAATGAAATGCAATCCTAGATCAAAAAATTTTTTATTTGGCTTTGGAACATTGTTAATGAGTTAATTGACATGTCCACGACTCATCTTTTTCTCCGACAATGAAGGTTTACTCTTCTTAATTTGAAAAAACCCACTACCTATTTTATACATGATACAACCACCTCCAAAATAGTTTAAGATGACATTAATATTACCATCAAGTTGATATTATATGTTGATTTTAATAAAAATGACGGTCATAGCTCATTCTTTTTTTTTTCCTCTATAGACGTCTCATTCTTCTGTCAAGAGACACACTACAACAACAAATGTGTAATATTTTATAACATCGTGCTTGTGCATATATGTAGTCAACATTCGTAGGCAACTTTGGTTGGTCATTTGGTGTGATATCTTATGCTGCATGCATGCATTTGCGACGCCTTAGGTCATTAAAACATATAGCACCAAGTCCACTAGGTCCAAGGATCTATAAAAAATTAACCATCCAAAATCATTCACCATCATGCACTGCATCACAAAGTTCTTGTTTTAAATAATATAATAGAATATGTTTACATCCGTAAGACAGACAGTTTTTATTAGTTGCTTTTATTTCCTCTTGATGAGACAAAATCGCTGCTAAATATTCTCTATAGTATGACATATTGGCACAGTATAAGTATTTTTTAGATATGTTTTACTTCAAAACACATAAAGCACTCGCTTGAAATTATGTATGCAGCAACATCACTATTGTACTAATACAAACCAACCCAACTAGTTCATGTAAATATGTACCTTTATGAAGTTTTTTCTGTCACGAAAAGGTTCTATCAGGCATTACCAATATATATGCAATCTAATTTCATATCTTATCCATTAAACATTTGATGCATGCATTAAATGCAGTGCAATTTCATGAGGTTTGATATTTTTAAGAAGGCTAGGCATGAGATCTATACGTGTATATAGACACACACACACACACACACACACACGAGGGTATATCAATTGTATTTATCATAAGCTAACCAATCCCTATCAAACAAATAGGTCCAAATTTGGGACTAGAACAAACTTAGCTTCAAAATAGGGAAATGTTGAGTCATTTTCAAGTCGCATCAGGCTCGGTCCGGCATCATAGCCCTGTCTGCCAATTCAATAAATCTTTTTTTGGCTGTGATTCAATCAACGAGCTCGTACCAAACATTTGGCATACAAGTTACTGAAGCAACGGATCTCTCAAACAAGCCAAACATTTGGCACACTAGCACTGTAAGAGAAAACTGGCACATTAATGGTGAAATGGAGCTACTGAATTAATTGCAAATGGACCGAACCTTGATCCAATCATCTCAACTGACTTAAATCCGGCAGAGAACAAAATATATACGAGTGTTGGGGTTGCATTGCTTTCAATAAGAGCCATCCATTCATGAGCTGCATTTGTGATGGTCAAAATAAAAGAACAGAGACAGAACCCGTCTTATTATTGTATACTCTTGTGACAGTCCTTAGTTCCTTCTAAAACAGTTTGTGAACTGGTGAACAGTTTTAGACTGTAAAGGCTGGAAGAGTTTTACTTGCCATAACAACATTTCATATGATGTCTGGATCTCAAGATGCTACTGAAGTACATTCCCCAAGTAAAGCTAGCATCTATACAAGTAAAACCACATAATTGTGTTGAAAATATATAAAAAATATCAATCCTCAAGATTCAAAAAGAAATGCTCCTAGCTGTCAAGTTTAAACCCAGATGTAAACAAGATTCTATTCCAGACCAGAACAGACCTAAATTCTTGTTTCTTAGATAATTACCTCAGTTTTTTTACAACTATCTTGACAGCGCATGGTGGGATTATATCATCTATTTTTCTTGATGTCATGGAACAAAATCAAGCGTAGAAGCTAAGATTTCACCATTCAAACAAGCATCCAATGAGCTTTCAAATCATAAGTTTTTAAGCAATACCATCTCTAAGCATTAAGTAAAAAATATCCAAATGCGTCCTCTCCAAGCGCCTGCACCGCACACCCTCCATTCGCCAAATTCCAAACGACCACATCTCTCTTCTTCATTCTCCTGAACGAGCACCAAGCATCCTCAACCCAATGACACTTGGACTTCAAATCAACGAGAGCACTCTGCACGAACAAATCCTCCGAAAATCTGCTCTTCGCAATGCACCCGTGAATCTCCTAACACAACCCAGACCAATACACGCGTCAAAACCCAGGGCAGTCCATGACACGACGCTCCTCTTGGGCATTTCATCATACGTCCTTCGAGCAGGGACCGGGTCTTCCCAAGAAAATGGGCGACTCCGTCCGGTTCTTCCGCTTTTTGCCGAGTTCGTCCTACTTCCGAATTTTTAAAAATCTCGGACCTGTCCGGCCTCCAGTTGAACCGTCCGGTCCGGTCCGAGTTTCCAAACATTTTTAGCACAAGGGCTCGGTCCTCTTTATTCCCCATTCGGCGGCTCCGATCCAAACAAAGCCAAATCCTAATACTCTAAACCCTAACCCCAGAATCCAACACCCTGCACCACGAACAAGAACCCTAACGCTGCCGTCCACAAGCCTAAGGCCGATTCGAGATGTATACTTCTGCTGCCTTTCTTTCTCTGTTTCTGTCGCTTGTAACCGTCTTAATCTCGCCCTAGATCTGAATATCCGATTATTTTTCTTTTCTCATCGTGATTAATTTATCGATTGCGTATGAACAGGCTTTTACTTGGGAATTTGGATTTCTGTACCGTGATGTCTGCTGAGCTGATATTAACATAGGTGGACGAAGATTTCTTGCTTAGATTTATAA
>NC_025996.2:13894118-13937681 GCF_000442705.2 Elaeis guineensis | reverse complement strand
TCACGTTTCAAGAGATTGGCCTGCAAGATTTTCCAAATTTAATTTCATAAAAATACTGACTTGCTGTGTTGAAGGGCAACCTCGGGGGGCGATCACGGCAACCATTATGAGAGTTTCTAGCTCTTCCTCTGTATTTTAACTCTGTTGCTGGGGCAAGATCAAGGGAAAACCGAGGGGTTGGGTTTCTGGAGTTCTTGTCCTGGCTGTTGTAGGTTGGTGAATTGTTTTTGGTTCGTCATCTATTCTTGGTTATCTTCATAAAAAATTTGTACTTTTTATAGTATCTGGCATGTTACAGTTGATGCAACCATCAAACATCAGTCCTTTTGTAATGGGATCTGGAACAGGAAATGCTTAATGAAGCAGAAGCAGGAATTGAGTGATTGAAATATTCGGAAATGAGAAGTATTTAACTGTTATGCATGAAGGCAAGAGACAAGGAAAATTGACAAATACATAGGAGACCGCCAGGAATCCGGTTATTGATGATTTGCCTGAGTAGTTACTTTGTCATGTTTCACTAATAATCTGCTTATTTTTTTGAGTATTTCCGTAGCTATTGCTCTGTTCGATGAAACCTAAATAAATTGGTCGTCTGAATGGTGTTTCTGGAATGCTTTTTTGCAATGAGACACATCTTTTTCCCCTTGTGAATATGCTTTCTTATGAAGGATTACATCTCATAGTTTTTTTTTGTCCTTTTTAAGAGAAGAACTGCATGTTTCTAAAGTAATTTCCTTGTCTTAAAATATCGTACCTTTTAACAAAAGATTCTCAATTTTGCCTTTTTTTTTTTCCCAAGTTATTTTTTAGGTGTTTATGGAATAAACTTAATTCAAATTTATCCGACTGTATGTAACACAAGGCACTCTATCCCTAGCATTCTAGCATGAGGACACATAAAACAACATTCTGTAACCAGAACTTATCTACTCTTCTAGTGACTAACATGAGTTTTTTTTTTTCCCCCCACAGCATGAGTTGGTTTCTCGTGATGTATTTTTCCTCTTATGGTGAGCCCTTTTGCACTCTATCATTCTACTATTTTCTTATTTTGTATTTGAAACAGAGGAAGTTTATATATTATCTATTTGTTATTTCTCCCTCTAAAAGGATATGATGGCTAAGTAAAAGGTTTGAGTAAGAAAACTTATTGATGGTGATCAGATCAAGTTGGTAAAAGGAAGAGGGCCCTTGTCCTTGCTCAAGTTGTAGCATTGTGGCCTTCGCAACCTCTTCGACAACAAGCTTTTCATGCATATGCATGATGTTGGGTTGAAAGAAAAGGCGTGGGCTGCATTCTAAGATTGAATGCTAGCCTAGACTTCTCCCAATATTTCATATACAATCCCAATGACCATCTGATCGCCATCCTGTTTTCTTCGCTGATTAATCCTTCAAGCTGATCCTTCCAGTCTACAACATTTTGTGTTCTTTGCCTTCTTAGTTCTCTTTTATTGAAATTTTGGTGCCTAAGTTGGATTCTGAAATTAATTCTGCTCTTGACTTTTTTGATATTATTGCTGAATTCACCATTTCTTCGTGGTCATTGGATATACTGGACAATATGCGAAAATAATTTTTCTGCAAATTGTTCTTGCTTGTTACATGATTAGTAGGTTTTTGTTTTCAGAGAAATAATGCATGTCTTTAAGAACATGTCCTATTGCTAAGGTACCAGAAACTTCAAGTAAGTATTCTAAAAGTTGTTAATTTGTGTTTATTACTGTAGATTTGTTAGACCACATTGTTGGTGTAACAGCTTGAAGCATAATCATGAGAATAGTATAGTCAAGGCATGAGTTGAGAAAAGCATTGTTTTCTAATCTCTTTACATGATTGGTAGAATTGCTGCAGATGAAAACTAATGCGTGCAAAAGGTTTGGCATATCCTTTGTCTCATATGTTTTAGCCTTTCCAGCGATTTTATGATTTATGTCCTTCCTCTGGTTCTGGATGAGTTTGATCATCATATGTAAAGTTTCCATTACACTGTGAAATGGCTGTGCATTAATGTTGCAAATGTTGGCATGCTAAGTTGTGATCTTATACATCCTTTTCTTTGCTACTGCGTGTTGACATATTGTACCTCCTTTAAGTATTGGCTTAATGTTTATTTTTTCCCTGCTATTACACATTCCCTTTCTTTCCTGCTATTATACATGCACTCCACAAACATGTTGCCGATAATAAATTTCCTTGGAATATCATTAGTTTGTTGCTTATATCAAATAATCTAGAAGCCCTCTTTTTGCATAAAACCAGATGTGCATTACATGGAGGATTGGTATGTTTTCCATTTATGTATCACATCTAGTACTTAAAGAAAGCACGTGCCATTTTGTATCTGAGGTACATTAGACATTATTTACATGATAAGCTATCCAAAATATTGCAAAATTTTCGCCTTCCTGAGGACAGAGACAGGGTATTGGGAACCAACCGGTTATCCATTTTAAACCCATACTTTCTGCCTATGTATTGAATTTATGATTTCCATCGAACTGTAAAACCATTATTTTTGTTTCCAGTGCAACAGTGTGGAGATAAATCCTTCATCTTCAACTCATACATTTCTCAAAACCTATTTTGTTAATAAAAGATGAAGGCAGAAGTATGCTTGTATTTTATGAATGTGATCCCAAGTTTGTAATTCCAATGTTTGTTTCATTAATACGATTTTGTGTTTCATCCTTCCTGTATAATAGTATAAATTTTTGAAATACTCCGTTTACTTGGTCACCGTATTTTGGAGCAAGTTTTTGATGTGCCTGCTTTTGAAAATCAGGTTTTTATTTTCTTCAATTCAGATACATTGATCTTTAGTACACCTTTTGAGTAGTTACTGATGATTTTTTTTTTTTTTTTTCATTTCATAAATTCAATATTGCTTATGAATTGTGTGATTGGAACTACTTTCTGTGATTTTGTCTCCATCCATTTTTTCTTTCTTTATCAATGTCAATTGGTTGGGCTTTCTAATTTACATGGCGATATTCAAGTCTATGCCAGAAAGCAGATATTTTCTCCCACTAGGAGTGCAAAGGATTTGAGCTACAATTAATTAAGTTGGTACTTCGTTCAACAGAGTCTGGTGACTGAAAAGCCCTCCAATTATCTGAAGTAATGCTTTTCTTTTATGGTTTATGTGACTTCCTCAGAACTGGTCGTGTGCTCTCAATGGTAACAATGGCAAGGGGTACTATTTCTTAGGAGGAGGTTACAGAGGTGATTACACAGGATATGGATTTTGCCTGGAACTCCTGATCTACTATTTTAAAGAGTGGCTTCATGTGGGTAGGGAGATTATGATGGTCTAAGCTATTCCACATGGTTACCAGATATCGAAACAGGTGTAAATATGAATATTCAAGGTTGTAAATCTTGCTCAGTGTTAAGCAAGGTTCTCACCGTAAAAAATAAAATAAAATAAAATAGTTCGATTTGTTTATCACAACCATTCATGATTTATCTCATTTAGAGATCTAGTTCAATTATCTAATCTAACGTGCAAGGCTTGTACTCCAAAGTTCGACACAAGTGCATGGCACAACATAAATATATCTTCTTCTTGCATATATTTTGTTATATCTTACTAGGGATATGAGGGGAAATAACCTTACTCTGAAGCAAAGCAAGTTGCAGCGCTCAGCTCTGATACTTTCGGAAGATCCACCAGTTATGACATAAGGCTTCAACACCGACGTATATGATAAAGGTTAATACGCCAATATAGCCTATCAAAGGTATTGTTTTTTAAGTATTAGAGGCTTAGAATGGAGTTAATCACGTTAGATACAAACTTATCAAAGTAAAGTGGAAACAGAAACATTAAAAGAAACCTAGAAATTACCAAAGTCTGTAGGAATCGAATTTAAGCATTAGGTCAAAATGAAATATTCCACTTGGGATTGAATTTAGAAATAAAAACTGTTTTAACATCAGGCGCAAATCTGCCTAAACAAAATGACAAGTTAAAATAACTACTGGGATGTGTGCCACAAGATAGCTTGAGGCAAGGACTAAAAGTAAACAGCAATTTCACTCGTCATCATCCTTGGCACCAGCAGATGCATTCCCCTACTTGTACGCCAGCTTCTTTTACCTTAACCCAGCGTGCAGTCCGGAGTTGCTCACAGACAAAGCAATGCAATTGCAAGATTCTTTCTGTTTCCTCATCTCGCTCTTTCAGAACCATAATTCAAGGACATGGGAATAGTTCTCAGAATCAGATAAATGTCAGAACATGGAAAATCAATTATATTTGGCAGATCACGGTTGCAATGCATCTTGTGGTACTGCACAGGTTCTTTGGTGGGTGCTCTCATTGTTCGATTTGTACGAATGGCATAAAAAGCATGCATCAACAAAAGAATTTCTTTTATTAACTTTAAGAAATCAACCATAAAAAGAAAAATGGTATGTAAGAGGTTTAGTTCTTGCCTGGAGTGCAATGTTTGAGTACCGCAAAGTTGTAAAGATAATCTGAAGGATACTTCCAGTGCACACACTCTCTTGAAAATGGTGGTTGTTCTGCTTCAGGGCTCACACCACAACTAGTAAATCCAATTAATTTTTTAATTCAAAGATATAATTACAACTAAAATAACATCATATATCACATGCTACTTCCCCCTATCTTGTTTTCTATTTGGATGATCTTGTAATCTTCTAATCATGCTCCATATTAGACGAGCAAAGCAATTTTTCCACATGAAGCAGCTCAAATTACTCATTGCCGCCCTCTACATTGGTAACCTTTAGGAAAGCAGATAAGATCCTATGTTGCAACTAAAAAAAGGAGAATACATGTAAAGATAGTATGCTTTTAAGCCCAACCTTACAAACCACTGATCTACCGTACCATGAAATTAAAGATTCTCCAAGCCTCGACTAAAATCGTGGGAAATAAATTAGAATCAAAAGGTTTTCTTCTAGACCCAGATAGAATTGAAATAAAATCTGTCACCCATCGAGTGACAGGTCATCCAAAGGTATTTGGTGGACCACATTCATGCTTCAAAAAGGCTAAACACGTAGATTATGTACCTTTTGAGACGTAGACCCAACCAAGTGGATTGTTTGCTTGCCTCCTGAAATCCAAAGGCGCCCAGGACTGCAAGTGGGACAGGACCAATCAACCATGTCCCCAACTTATGTTGCTGGGACTGTTGGGTTGGACCCATGCTGTCTCTTCTTTGGGCTATCTCATGATCAGGATTAATTACAAGGGGCCATACTTGGTTCTCAATTATATGTTGCTGTTATGATAACTTCTTTTGACTGATTAATTAACGGACCAAGACAAGAACTAAAGTGATGAAACAACAGAAATATCAATGGATTTTAGACATGTTTCTGATGGTAGTGGAATTCATCTCGAGTTATAACATATAAATGCAAATAAGTTATAAAATACAAAGAAATAAAATTAGTTGTAAATTTAATTATAAATTGACATAAAACAAGTTAAATTAAATAATTAAATTATAATTTAATATGTTCTTGTTGTATATTAAAGTAAATTTAATTAGCTCGTTATGACTTTGTCTAATGGTATTACCATCTTGTTGTTATTATCTATTATTTTCTCTTATTTTAGTGAATCACGGTGCCGACCTTTTTCAAGAAAAATTACTACATGGAACAAATAGTTTTTATTTTTGATTTTAAAAATCTAAGTAAAATTGGACTTGACGATTAGGTTTTCACTCTCTTTAACCTAATGGTAAATAATGTTACATACGATTGGATTCAAGATTTGTTTTTTTCACCATATGGAACAAATAGTTTTTATTTTTGATTTTAAAAATCTAAGTTGACTTGATAATCAGGTTTTCACTCTTTCTGACGTGACAGTCAACAATTTAAAATATAATTGGATCTTAAATTTGTTTTTTTCTTATGTTTTGATTAAAAGAGGGTCAAAGCTTAAAAAAAAAAAAAAAAAAAAAAAAAACTACAGACATGAAAAATAAACTCGGACTGAATCTATCTAAACTAGAGTTCTTATTTCAAATATTTCAAATGGTGCGAAAGGGATGGAAAAAAAATTTATATTATCTAGTAATCTTGCTATCCATCAGAAGGTTGATTTGGTCTCATAAGGTGCTAAAAAAAACAACTTGATAATTAGGTTTTCACTCTTTCTAACATGACAGTCAATAACTTTAAGATCCAAGATTTGTTTTTTTCTTATTTTTTATTAAAAAATGGTAAAAACTAAAAAAAATCTAGAAAACTATAGACATGAAAAGTAAACTCTGATTGAATCCGTCTAAACTAGAGTTTTTGTTTCAAATGGTGTGAAAGAAATGGAAGAAAATTTATATTATCCAGTAATCTTGCTATCTATAGAAGGCCAATTTGGTTTTGTAAGGTATTAAAAAAAAAAGGCTTGATAATTAAGTTTTCATTCTTTTTAATATGATAGTCAACAATTTTACATACGATTGGATTCAAGATTTGCTTTTTTTCTTATATTTTGATTAAAAAAGATCAAAACTCCAAAAAATCAAAAAAACTACAGACATAAAAAATGAAGTCCGATGAAATCCATCTAAATTAAAATTTTTGTTTCAAATGGTACGAAAGGGATGGAAGAAAATTTATTTTATCCAATAATCTTGTTATCTATCAAAAGCCGATTTGATTTTGTAAGACGGTGAGAAAAAACAACTTGATAAATAGGTTTTCATTTTCTCTAATATGATAGTTAACAATTTTACATACGTTTGGATCCAAGATTTGCTTTTTGTTATTTGTTTGATTACATGAGGGTCAAAGCTCAAAAAAGTCAACAAAACTATACGCATGGAAAATAAAATTTCGACCGAATCCATCTAACTGGAGTTCTTGTTTCAAATGGTGCGAAAGGGATGGAAGAAAAATCTATATTATCCAGTAATCTTGCTATTCTATCAGAAGGTTGATTTGATTTTGTAAGGTGCCAATGAAAAACCTAATGATGTTAAGCAGTGATTGATATCTACAATATTATACGCGCCCACCGTAGCAGAGTAGCTTGTCGCATGGGGGTCGATCTGCTTCCAATGTACTCCTACAAACAGGAAACCATCTCAAAAGGCCGAAACAGCGTCCCATGGTGCAGCCGACGCGGAAAAGTTCCTCAGGTCCCACAACTACAACGAGTAACCTTGCGTCTAATGTGCTCCGAACGGAACAGCGGATCCCTTGGGTTGACGCCAGGGGAGAAAATACGCCGCCACGGAGACGTCGCTGGGGCGAAGAATTCTATTTCCGGGGGTCGACCGCCGCCTACCGCCACGTGGCATCCGTCCACCGGTTGGTATACGCGGTGCGCTGCTCGCCGACACGACCGACCTTCGCGATCTGATCCCTCGCGAGCCCGTCTCCGATCCCGCCTCCGCCCCCTCCGCCCCCTCACTACAAATCCGAACAGTACGATCGCTGCGCTTCTTGTCGCCGTCTCGCCCCTCTATATATATCCCTCCTCGTCCGCGGCATTCTCTCGACGAGTTCCGGGTGGAATTCCGTCCGATACGTCCTTGGTTCCCCATTCCCATTTGGATTAGGGTTAGGCTTATTTTCTCGTTTTCTAATCCGTTTGAAATCAGTTTCCTTGGTTTTGTTCATCTCTGATTTGATTTTTTTTTCCTTTAAAAATATTTTTTCGAATAATTTCAAATAGGTAATTTTTCTTGGTTTCCTGTTGTATTTAATGTTCGTCTTCTTTCCCTTTTTTTTCCCAAAAAAAAAAGAAATTATGCAAGCTTCTAGGGCGGAAAATTATTTTTTTTTATTGTTTTTATCTGGCTGTTTGGCTATTTGACGGTTTTTTTTATATAGTTCGTCTCCTTTCCCTTTTCTTTTTTTTTGTTTGGGAACGAAATAAAATTGTTGAATTTATAAGGGGTTGTATAAATTTTCCTCTCTTATGTGGTGTAGATGAATTGGTTGGAAGATGTGGATGGTTGTCATATGTGATTTGAGAGACTAGGCCTGGCGTCCGGTTGATTGCAGCGATAAATGGGCTGCTTTCCGTCGAGAGCTAGAAGGCAATACCCAGGATATGAGGACCCGGTGCTTCTTGCCTCCCAAACAGCTTGTAAGCTCCATTTTTTTCCTTCTTCCAACTCCAATTACGTTTCTTTTTCTCCGTCATAAGCTAACATTGGGCAGCCATATTTATCGTTTTGATGTCTTATTGCTCAAGTAGCATTTTGATGGCGTTCTAGCACGCTTGTTCAATTTAGGGATTTAGAAAAAGGGGCAATTACTAGGTTTTCTCCAAAAGGAGCGTCCTTGGGACATACTTGTCTGATGCAACAATGGATCAGCCTAGTGGAATAACGATTTCTGGTTTAAAGTTATAACAAGACCGTGTAATGATTATAGTATATCTCAGAGGCTGCAGACTTAATGTGCACTTGGTTCAGAGGCTGCAGACTTAATATGCATTTGGTTATTGAGCTGACATAGATTCTGTAACTGTCTTTATGTAAGCGAGAATGAATTCAGAGGGGATCCAAAGGAATCTCACTTGATATCTTGGACAGTGAACTAGGGTGATTAACTATATTAGGCCTCGTTTGGGAAGTTCCTGTTGGATCCAGGTGGATCGGCAGGGAAGAGAGCATGGTAGGGGGAGAGAGGGAAGGAGCTGGAGTATGAGAGGGAGAGCGCAAGGGAGGTTGTGGCGCCCTATCCCTGCCAGAATAAAAGGAGGGCCTCTCGAGGTCGACGACTCCCCACAATCTTTCTCTCCTCTCTTCCGCACCCTCTCTTCCTCCCGCCAGCACACACTCTTTCCATAGTCCCGCTAGCATGATTTTTTTCAAACAGCCCCTTACACAAATCATAGCACTTGAGAGGAGAAAAAAGTTTAAATTTTAGAAGATGTAGAAATTTAGCCCTCTTGGCAGCATATCAGGAAAATCAAGGATGTATTTTTTATCAAAAGATAGCATCACTGTTTGCTCAACACAATTTATCATAACAGGTCACCACTACCTACAAAGCTAGGTTTACAAAACCTTTTTTTCCCCTAGAGCTCGAAGTGATTCATTTCTTAAATTTGTTAATGGAAAAGATTTTAAGATTCGTATATTAATCATGTTTTGGACCTAGGCATTCCTCGATGTCACTTTATATCAACTAAGTTTAGGCTCTTCAAGGGCCTTTCAAACTTGTATCAGTAGTTCAGTACATTCCATCAATCGGAATCTATATGATATTTGATGCAGATTTCAAGTTCCATTTTCACTGATTTTTTCTTCTCTGCTACAAAGAATGTTTCATTAGTGTCTTTAGGATTATTTAAATTATCACTATGTTCTAATAGCCTGTGTCAAGAAAAAATGCGAATCCTCAAGTTAAGTTATTTCGGCTTCTTGGCTAATATGTGTTCCTTGTGGCCGCTTAACTACATAATGCATTTATCTCCCACAAAAAAAGCATTACAAATGCTGAACTCTTCAAAACCTGCTTGACCTCCACTGCTTTTGGTCAAATTGTACCAAGTGATCTAATTGATCAATTCTCCCACTTTGAATTGCATGGCCCATTATCATCTCTTGCTCTGCATATATTCTGCTGCATCATGGTGAAACTTGAAAGAACTTTGTCAATTCTTCCTGATGAATCCAGCCTCCCAAGTGAATGTCACATCTGCAAACTATTTTTTTTTTCTTTAAAAGATCCTGTTATTCAATTAATAAACAATAATATTTTCTACCATTATATTTATTTTCTAAGAACACCAGCTGTGGGGATGTAAGAGTTAATTGTAGTACATCAGTGTATAGGGAGAAGGTCATTGTATAAGCTGGTGGATACTGTAAACTCTTCTTTCTCGTGTTTCATTTTCCCTTTCGTCAAATGAGAAAAAAGAAAACAATGCTAAAGCTGGGCCAGATATTGTCCTCACCTTGATTGTCTCTCTTTTGGAAGTTTACTTTTTGTGTTACTAATTTCTATTGTGTTTTATAGTCAGCGTCAGTGAAGTAGAGGCACTCTTTGAGCTGTTCAAGAGCATCAGTGGTTCTGTAATTGATGATGGGCTGATAAATAAGGTAATATACCCAAGACACATATATGTTATATACATGATCTCTCTCTCTCTCTCTCTCTCTGCATTGCTACTATACTAAGAATCTGTAACTTCTAGTTAATATGAACCAATTGCTTTTCTTTTCGTTTCTTGTTTTTAATAAATCATACTGCACTATTTTACTATACTGTGAATCTGCAACTTCTAGTTAATAACAATCAATTGCTTTTCTTTTCATTTCTTATTATTAATAAATCATACTGCAGTATTTTACATCCCCATATGATCTATCCATCCATCTATCTATCTGTCAAGCATTGCTACTATACTAAGAATCTACAACTTCTAGTTAATGTCAACCAATTGCTTTTCTTTTCGTTACTTATTTTTAATAAATCATACTGCATTATTTTACATGCTGGCAATATATGCATATCATTTTATAATTGATAAGGATTTGATTATTTTGAATGCTAGAATTGAAGTGTAGGTACTTCTCAGACTTGATTAAGCTGGTAAATTGTTTTTAATGCATGTAAAGCTTTCCTAAAAACAATATGCAGTTTGCACTCATGGCGCTTTATGGTGCATTTGCCTTATCGATCTCATGTCTTTGGTTTAGAATCTGCATGAATTTTTTTGTTAATTTAGTCTTTTGAATCCATAGAACCTGCAGGTTAGGAACTTCATTCCTTTTTTTCCAGATTTATATGGTTCATGCTGATAAGTGGAGATAATGTCTGTGCCACATTCCTTATGAATCATTCAAGATCCAGAAGACATATTTGATTGATGTTCAAGATCCGTGCATTAGGCCAACTCATTATGTATGTTTCCTTATGCAGGAAGAGTTCCAGCTTGCCTTATTTAAGAACAGAAAAAAGGAAAACCTCTTTGCAAACAGGGTATTGTTCTTTTCAGTTCACTTTGCTTCTTGTTCTTAGTTGAACAATTAATTGATACCTGATAATGGCTAAAGTGGTTTAAATTTGTATCTGGCTGTCAATTGCTTGAAATTGTGAGAACAGATTCAGCTTCCTATGGTTTGCTTGCTTTAGTTTTATATTTCCTCATGCTTCTGTTATTGGAATATAAGCTTAATAGTGTCAAATTTATGACTAGTTCACGTTATTTCTTCAATAATTGTATTTCCATGACGTCTGCCTTGCTGTCATATTTCATTGCTGTGATATCAACATCTCCAAGAGAGACCAAAACCCCTCTTCTTTTTTCATGTGATAGAATACAAGGGGTATAGAGATGCATAAGAGGACCAAAGGGGTAAAGTCAAGTGGAGGAAATGAATCAGGAGTTCTAATCTTTTTTGTTATAGGGATTATCATCTTCACTATAAGCTCCATTTTTTGATTTTTGTCTCAACTTTTCCAACTTCTTGACAAAGCCTAATACAATCACAAAATAGAATAAATAATTATTGAGGATTCATGGGCAAAAGAATAAAGCATCTTACCCTTTTCTTAGATAGTCATTGGATTGTTTATCGATAGGAGGCTGATATGGTACCATATCATACCACATCGAATTGTATCAGTATTGCCTACACACACACACACGGGTAAGGTTGATCGGATTTGAGCTCAGATCCGATCATGTCAAAATTGGACAATGGGGGTCCTACATCGATGATCCAAGTCGTTGGATATGGTTTTTTATCTTAAAACTACCTACACACCAAAAATTATATGATTTGAAGATCCCTAGCTTATGCGTCAAGTGATCAAAAAATATATCTAATTAAATTTTATTTAGGCTGTCCAAATTTTGACTATTTGATGTTTAAATTAGAAGTCTTCAAATCATATGATTTTTTGTATGCAAGTAGTTTTGAGGTAATAGATCATATTCAACGGTTTGGATCATTGATATAGGGTCTCTATTATAGAGTTTTGATCAGACTGGATTTGAGTTCAAATCCGATCGACTTGATTCTAGCCTAACTCTCTCTCTCTCTCTCTCTCTCTCTCTCTCTATATATATATATATATATATATATATATATATTGTTTTCCAGATTTTTAATGTTCCTTTGTTTAGTTTTGAGTGGAAAGTAGGGTTTTGTGAGAAAAGCTTTCATCCTTCCACTCTCTCCCTCCCCCTTCTCTCTTTCTCCCCTTGTACCTTGAAACAAAGGAGAAAGGGCATTAGGTTCTTTCTTCCTCAATAATTGAGTGCAGAACCCGTATGGAACCTTTACTAGGTCGAACTGCATGGAACTGAGTGGTTCCAGGTGGTTATTCAGCTTGATAAGGACCAATGTGCACTAATTTGGATGCAAACCTTTACTAAGACCATGAACCATCCCTATTTATGGTTGGTATGCTGAATTGTTCCAGTATTGCATGCCTCATTGGATACAGGGGCCGAATCCAACCATAAAAAGGGCCTTATACATTAGCTTTTCTATATGCCAATTGCAAAATATACCAACCTGCATTGGTTCATATGTATTTACATGCATATTACATGTTTGACATATTTGTACTCAATTTTAAGTTACATGTCAAATCAGGTGTCTATTTGTATGATCCTTGAAGAGATTGTTATACAATATCAACATTTTCAAAATTTATGTTGCATTTTCTTGCCATCCACACCCCTCCCATAAGTGCTGCATGTGCACCTTGAGTGAATGCCTGATGTTGAGAAGAAATAAGGATTTGAGCCATTGCTTATTTCAGATTTAATTTTCTCCTTTTCTTCTCCTTTGATTGTTTAGTTCTCACATCTAGGGTTTGGTCCAGAACCCTCAGCCTCATAATCTTTCCCCCTTTCTGTGGGCACGAGCAAATTGACTTATTGGAGTCACATGCTCCCTCTTATTAAATATGTTCTGACTTTCTTTACTTTTCCCTTTCCCCTTAGTTTCTTGGCTAACGTTCTCAACCATCCCTACTATATTCCTATCATCTTTGTTCTTAACCGGTTCCTCTCTCAATAAAATTGTGCCTGTCAAATGCTTTCAACGTGTTAGGTCTATATTAGAAGTTTGTATTCCTTAAGCTCATCTAACCACCCTTTCTATTGCTGATTAATTCTTGCACTAAAAAGTTATCATTGGTTCACGATTTGATAACAAAACTTGAGAAATTAGCATTTTCATTGAAGCTCTCATCGAGGTCCTATGCCACTTGTTATGCTTGCAAAGACTTAATGAGTATATCACCACAATAAGCATAATTTGCATAGAGATTTTATAAGCACAAACGATGTAACGAACCTCTACAAAGATTTGTAGAGCAAAAACATATGAACATATGTATGCTGGAATATATTTATGATAAAAAAGGCTTCAAAATCGAAGGTGAATAGCCAAAAATGAAGAATTCATTCATATATCCACTAATATGTAAGAGCTTAAAAGTAGAAGCACAAGTTAGGCTGTAGAGATCATAAGATGAAATAACGCAACGCATGCATGACAATATATGAATGTTTATGAAACTAAGGTTGGACCTATATAATAATACATTGAAGTAACATAAATGTGCAACATATCAGGTTAAGCAAATGTGGTAAAGAAGCTTTGCAAAGTTAAATTATAATCATGAAACTGGTATGCAATGATGGTGATGGGGATCATGTGTAGTAGCTCCAACAACTCAAAGGTGCCCTAATGTGCAGTGTAGTCATGTAGATACCTAGAAGATTCTGTAGAACAAGAGAATCAATAATAATATGTGCTAAATTGGTGAGAGTCACGATGTGCAATAGTGATTCAACTAACCTAGTATTGAAATTAATCTGCAATTATCATCTAGCTCAGGCCGGTAAATTGGTTTAAAAAAAGGGCAGCCCAAAGCACGAGGCTTACACTATTGCAGGGTCTGGGAGTGTCAGATGTACATAGCCTTACCCCCATATGTAGAGAGGCTATTTTCATGTTTCAAAGACACTTAGGTTACAATGGAGCAACTTTACCGTTGTCCCGAGGTTCACCCTCTAGGTAGTTGCCTAAACTGATAATAAGACCATGTAAAGCAACTGGTTTGGCCTGAGTGGCAAATCATGCCTTGTATATGGTAAAAATTAACCATAGGCCTCTCTTCAGGACCAAGTCCTGATTGGAAAGATCCTCTTGGCTGATTTTGTTCTTCAGCATATGCTGCAAATACTCAAACCAACTCATCAACAAAATACACGCTTCGTCGGTTGGAATTAAATTTTATCTGCCACTAGAAGGAACATATATCTGTGTTTGCATGTGGACACAATTGTGATCTAATAGCTTACATGGAATCCAGATGATAATCATTTAAACTTAGGCCATCTGCGGTGAAATTGACCTTTTCTTTTGTCCTTTTTTTTCTTAATATTGTCTTTCAGCTTGTGAGTGGTGTAAACTATGCACCTATCTGTGTTTAAATTTTCATTTGCACTCCTCTTCATGCACAAATTTGGGTGCTCCAAATTTGCCTTGAAGTCAGGTAAATTTCTCTTATAGTCGAGCGCTGAATGTTACCATGCACAAGAATATGGAAGACCTCTGGCCACATTCATAATTCTTGGCCTCTGATGGTTTTATTTGCTGACTAAAACAATTTGAAATACAAAATCATATAAAAGAAAAGTATTCAGGCTAGGCCTGGCCTGGGCATTTTTTTCATCTCACTTGGCATATTAATGGGTTTCATTTGCATTTGGTTCTGTGAATATCTTTTCAGCAGCATGGCATTATGATTTCAGCGTGAGCAGGTTACTGTGCCTGTCCACATTTTGTATTTCAATACAACATCCAATGCTACTGTGCCTATACTTTGTAGGTTCCGGTTATGGTGGCAGGCTTTTCTTTCTAATATATAGTTTAGTTGATCATATATGCAGATCTTTGACCTATTTGATGTGAAGCAAAAGGGAGTCATTGACTTTGGCGATTTTGTTCGGGCACTCAATGTGTTTCATCCAAATGCTCCACATGAAGATAAAGTTGATTGTAAGTCATTATCTTGTTTTATCATCTTTGGCTGATTGCTAGAAAAATCATTACATTTGCTGAAGCTTTACGTGACTACAGTTTCGTTCAAGCTTTATGACTTGGATGGCACAGGCTTCATCGAACGGAAAGAGGTATCTTGAAACTGGTTAATTGTTTAATTTGTTCATTGTCATGTTCTATCTCAAACACATGTGAAGTTTACATTAATCTTTCTATATCAAAATTCATTGGCTTATAAGTATAAATGGCAGAATTTGATACCTACTTTTTTTTAACAACTGTTTCTTTGCCAACTTTTTAATTACCAAATGCATATATGGGATGCATGAAAAATCAAATGTTTACTCTTCTTATCAACAGTTTCATTTTAGGTTTTGTAATTTAATGAAGCAATTTAATTTACTATGTAGATTGCCCAAATAGTTAAGTTGAGCATAGGATATCATAGTTTGAGGAAAGATGGTGGTTTGGGGTTGGGGCCAAGGGGGTTCACTTAGACATTAGAACTAGGGTTCTTAATCATCCAGGCTTAGGTCAGGCCACCTTAAGCATAACTTGGGCTCAAGAAACTCAAAGCTTGACTAGGACTGGCCCCTAAAGAAGTGGTCCATTCCAAACCAGCCAAGGCTTCTAATTATTTTGGTCCAGCTACATTTTTTATCCATCATGCGTGTGTATGCTATATAAAATAGAGGGAACAGATTTGGAGGTTTTAAACTTAGAAATTGCCATCTTTTGCTTAGAGCATCCTCATAACAGAATCCATAAAGAACACAATTAACAATAATCAGTCAAGCATGTGCCGTTTTTTAGTTCCAAAACCCCATCTAGATGTTTTTTTTTATATGCCCTTCAAACCCAACAATTTTTGAGAGGGAATGAGAGGAGTGTAGAGCAGAAAAAACCCCACGTCCTCAATTCTTCCCTCCTCTCATCTCACCTCTCCTCCCCTTCTATCTAGAGTGGGGAAAAATATATGCTAGTATATAAATAGAAACCCATAATTACTATATCCTTCCAGGTGAGCTTTGTCTGGACTGAAGATCACGTCCAAGGCTTTTGTAGGACTGATGTCATGTTAGCAACTGAAAATATATTGAAGAGAGAAAAATAAAGAAAAAAGTTTTCCACTATAACGTGGTTGTGAAAGACTATTTAACCATGCCTTTCAGAAAACATGCATGAAATGCAAAGCTACCACATACAGTGATATATTCTACAATCTAGACATTGTGTGAGGACAGAAATCATATATATGCAGAGAACTGCTGCACATGTTTCTTCTTTATACAATTAGACAAGATCCCTCATTCTTCCCTTATTCTTCACATTTTCCGTCTAACTGTGGATTTCAAATGTTTTGCTGATTTTGCATAGGAAAGGAGAAATTGATACTAAGGCCAACTATAATGATTTTTTCCTAGCCAATTCATTTGTTATATTGATGGAATATTTTAGTTACAATGTTGATCTAGTTTTACAGGTCAAGCAGATGTTAATTGCTCTTTTATGCGAGTCAGAAATGAAACTGTCTGATGAGACTGTTGAGTTAATCCTAGATAAGGTTTGTCAAGTTGCTGAGAACACTAACAGTCCTCTAGTCTAGTGAATTGGCATCTAAGTAATTGGTTTTTCTTTACTATTTCTTGTGGATGTAGACATTTTTGGAAGCTGATGTGAATCAAGATGGGAAAATAGATAAAACAGAATGGACAAATTTTGTTTCTCGCAATCCATCATTATTGAAGATAATGACTCTTCCATATCTCCGGTAAGTACTGCTGCTTGAATACCAAACAAGAAGCAAATTGCATGCCACATTACTCCTATATAATTGCATGCATATATTCTATGTTTGTAAAGTTCTTTGCATGTAAAGCTTTCATAATTTCAGGCATGCATATTAGCTCCTAGTGGGACCACCAGAGAACTGGATTAGGAATAAAAGATATTCACTAGAGGATTGGAGTCTTAGTACTGGACCCGGTATAGTTACTCAACTAGTACATCCTATATCGAGTGCCAGTATGGTACATCAGTGCGTCAGTACTAAAACTCAACATGAGGGCATACCAAGCCTTGGTACCCTACTGGTATGGTCTGATATGTTATGACAATGTGCAGTATGAAAAATCATGCTTTCAAGTGAATTTTGTTTAAAAAATATTGATTTGAAGGATAAAAGAGAAGTTATCTAGGACAGGCATTTTGCTCATTATCATCAATAGCTCGACGGTTGAGAAGAAAATCAATGGATTTGCTAAGATGAGTGAAGTAGTTCTTGAGATCTTGGATTTCACTGTGCACTAAAAGCAAAAATGGTGCATTCTTTCATGCAAAATGGTGAACTAAGGAATTATTGGGCCATGATGTTGCTGGAGCATGTGCTTTGGAGACTCAATAAAGGATTTAAAAGGAAAGACTTAAGTGTCTAATGAGATGAAGAAAGTAGGAGTGTTTGCATATTTGTTTTGGTTATTAGCTTATTAAATAAAAATCTAAAATAATGAGATTACCTAACGAGTAGGCTGGCATTGTCCAATTCTTTGTTAGTTGAAGAATGAAGCCATAATTCGGTGGAAGAGCAGAGAGACAAAAGAATTAACAAAAGATACATAAGGTGAAAGCCAATAGCAGTGATCAAACACTCTCAAATGTAACCATAAATTTGTTGCCCCTTGTTGGTATATTGGCGATAGATAAAACATTCTAAATAAAGAAATGCTCTAGAAAGTAGACTCCTGTTAGTTGAAAATTTTCAAGGAACCATGTATAATCAACAACCATCCATGTAAGATGAATAAGAAAGATATAAATCAAGCATCTTTGCAACCATTGTACTCTGTGTCTGTCACCAATTTTGTATCACAAAAGTAAGATGATGCAAATTTGATTGACTAAAGTATGAATAAGCCATACTAATAAGCCAAGGAGGTTCATGGAACTATGATGAAAAAAGTCGACTTATTTTTGGATAATTGGGTGGACTTTGTCGAGAATGATCATATTTGGGTGGCTCAAGACTACCAATTTATGGAGAAATTCTGGAAGTACAATTTAGGTCAAATTAAACAAAGTCACCAAACAGCATGTATGATAATATACTGACTATTATAGAAGAAAGTTGTGGCGATATGTTATGAACTTTTCTCTTACATCAGCAAAATAAGGAGGGTAAAATGATGGAGAATGCATTGTGATGGCATGGATATCTACAGTGATAATCTAAGGAACCTCCATAAAGGGGAGTTGCTGGAATCCATGTCAAAGAATTACAAAGAGGAGGGGAAGCCAAGGTAACATGGATGGCACTGGTGAGGATGGATTTGAAAAGGCTTACAATAACATCTAAGATAGCCCTTAATATAATTTGTTGGTGAATGAGAATGCACAAAGCTGGCTGGTGCAATTACTGTTGAGCATGCATACACTTGCACTCAGAAATCATGGTGAAGTAGAATGCATCACCAATCACAGCCTAATACTGTCAAACTAATATTAACAAACTTATCATAATAAATGAACCTCCGTTCTCTTTGTGTTTTAAAGGAATTATTATCTCAAGACGCTCTGCATATATGATTGACCCTTGACGAAGTCCTGAGGGGACATTGGATACTTAAACCACATGCTTCCCCCATCTCTCTTAGGTAACCTGCATATGCCATTACCGACAGCTAGGTTAGAGTACCATTAACAACACCTAGGTTAGAGTATTAGATACAAGGATCTTACACGACCAATCTGACATAAAAAGTTAGGTCCTTGAGGGGGGTGTCGGTTGAGGAATAGATTTTTGAAGGGATTTCCTTTTTATAATTGAAGGGATAGGCCTATTCAGTGGAAAATAGGTGTCTTTGGCATTTGGTTGAAAGAATAAATGTGGGAAATAAATAGAGGGAATAAGTAGATCTCATGAACATGGAACTTCGTGATAGTTTAGATTTATTCATAAAGACCAAATTGCCCTCACTTTTTTGAAGTGTATATAGAGTAGATAAGGACAAAATGGTAATTCAAGAGAATTAAGGCAAGCCTATTCGGCGGTTTAAGTCTATTCCACCATTTTTTGTGAAATAGACTTATACCATGTGGGTCCACTTGTACCTCTATACGATTTTGAGTCCTATTCCATGGTCTAATTAGGTGTTTGACAAGGACATCCTCTGTTTGGGGGATATCTCCCTCTTCTTTTGCAAGCACACACCCCTCAACTTTCGCAATCTTGATGCAAGGTACCATACTAGTCTAGTACTAGGCGAGTTTGTACCATCGATATTGTACCAACATGGTATGGAAAAGCATACTCATTTATTTTTTTGTTTTCAATTTTTTGGTTGTTCTTGTTGCTTTAAGTTTTGGGGATCTTAAAATTATGATTTTAAGATTGTTATAATATTATTAATTTCATATTGGTCTCGCAGGATTGCTAGATTGCTTGATGGTTGCAAATATAATAAATAAAAATTGACAACTCATAGTTTTTAGTTTGAAAATACATATATCAAATACATTAAAGTTACAAAATACAAACTGGCATGAGTATCTATGCCCTCATGGACATTGGGATCTCATTCATTGTCGGGGTCTTTTGACTTAACTCCAACCTAGAGATTGTGCCTACCTCTAGATACGATATCCCAGCCTCTTAGATAGCCATCCTGATATTAGTACTCTGTCTGATATTGAGTTGGCCATTCCACCCAAGGGAAGATCTTAGCAGCAAAAACTCACCCATGATCTGGTGGAGGCTATGGAGAGTGGTAGCAACTCAAATTCAGTTGTTTATATGGACATGCATGTGGGTTTATATGCTAGCTGTGCATAATAGGATCCGGTGTACGATGAAATATCCAGAGACGTCCAAGGACCCCACTCCATATGCTATATCAGTGGTTGCAGTAACGTCAGATCATGAACCACCTTGACTAAAATGATGCTTGGCGGTGAATTAACTTAGATCATATGGCTGCGAGTCATATGCACATCAACCATGTTCATAGCTACCTCATTGTCCACCAACAACATCAACGCTCGGATTATCATGAGCATCATCATTTGTATCAACACTCGGATTGTCATTACTATCATCATTTCTATTGCAAGATAATGTAGGCAACCAATTTTCTGAGGGCTCAATGGTCTTGAAATCTAAGTGAAAGCGTTCCTTATCAACCCTGTCTAATGGATCTGAAGCTTTCCTTTCTTACCCTTTATTCCTACTTTGCTTTTATCCCTAGCTTGACTAGGTGGTGGACCATGACTGATCCTACCTCCCTGACTGAACTGCAGGTGCCATAGCAGTCTTATCTCAGCATCTCCCTATGTACCTCTGGGTGGCAGTCTTGGACAGTCTTGCGATCCTAATCATCCCCCTCTTAGATCTCTATGGTTGCTCCTACTACTAGACATTGGCTGGTTATGCAGCATATAGAATGTATTGTTATGCCCACTATACATTCACCTTAGCCTCTTTTTGTGTGAGTTATGAAGCACATAAAAATTGGACCTGATTTGATCAAATTTATTATAAATCACTTGTTCTATAAGGGAACTCAATATGTGTGTGTGTGTACACATATATATACATAGGCATACATACATACGTGTGTGTGTGTGTGTGTAATCTCTTCCAAGGTCTACCATACTAGTGTGTATCACCCTGTACCCATACCACATTGGTAATGAACCAATACTCATTACAGGTAGTATATTTTAAATGATGTTAACATCATGCATAAAGGTTTACTGTATCCATACCATATATATATGTATCCAAGTTTTACTGTACCAATATGTATCATCTTGTTCTAGACGTACTATACCATACTAGTATTGAACCAAGGCTCATTACGGGGTTGTACAAAATCTTGGTATGATTCGGTACACTGAACTAACCCTATATAAAATATACCGATATAATACCAGCATGGTACTAGTATGGATGTGGTATTGGGATTCCAAACTTTAATCTCTTCAATGATTACACCTTCACTTACGCTCTTCATCTTCTCTTTGGATATAGTCTTCCATTGCTGATGGCTTCCAATCTTATATATGCTTTGGCATTTTTGTTATTCCTTTTCACTCTTAAACCATCCTCAAATTCGCAATATCGTGGGGTCTAGGGTCGACATGTGTGAGTTCCCATTATAATAGTAGAGATGTTTAATGATTATTTAGCAGTAGAACTTAGAGAATCTGCTGTCAGTTTTATCTTTCAGCGATAATTATGTCTCAGGCTGAAATAATTAGCAATAATGGTCAACTCCTTCGAGTTTTTGTGGGGATTTGGTTTCAGGGCACTTCCTTGACCAAACACGGATTTTTAGGCCTGAATCAAAGCAGTACCTTTGGTTATTTGCTCCATCTTTGCCTAGTCTGACGTTACTGTTGCTCTTATCAAACATTGCAGGGACATAACAACGACATTTCCAAGTTTTGTTTTTAATTCTGAGGTCGATGACATTGCAACATGACATTCTGCCGTCAGTACAAGGAGATAACGGGCAGCTGTCTGTCAGACACATCTGTACGTGGCCAGAGAAAGAGCACTCTTATCAATATTGCTATCAACCAACAGATTAGGATGCTTGTGGACTTGCCATCTACTTTGTCATGACATATGCTGTGTGTTTTTACGGTTGCTTCTGTGTGCCCCACGTAATATTCTCAATTTTATATGCAAGGCGGGTGGTAATCCCAGATTTTATACATATCCCGTTTGATATCCTCTAAAGTTCTGTAGACATTATACAATGGCATCCGATTGCCTAATGATTCATGTGCTTAAATCTGTTGTTACCAAAAAAAAAAAAATAGCTTGGGTTATTAAACTACTACTCATTCTAACCCCCACCCCCCCAACCCAAAAAAAAAAAAACCGCCCTGCCAGCAAAATGTCGAAGTGTTTTTACCGCAGATTTCCGCTTCTTTTCCCAGAAGTTCGCTGACGTACTATTTTTACTTTTGTAAATACACCCTTTTACAAACGTTACTTTTGTAGGCTGCTTGTGAGCGACGGAGAAACAAAACGTCGTTTGAGCAGCGCGCAAGGATTTAGAGAAGCCTCTGCTTTCTTGACCATGGCAAGCACGGAAATGGTGATAAATTTGTCCATCGGCCAAGCAGCCACAATCTGTTGCCATGGATGGAAAACCGTCCAATTCGTGGATCTTGATGGCCGTCAGTTTTTCTCTTTTTTTTAAAAAAGTTCTTCTCTCTTTTCATATGATACATTATATGATCCTGTTCATCAAACTCGTAATGCCAGTCGCCTCGCTTCTTTTCTTCCCTTCTTGGTTTTCCGATGGAGGCTGAGATACGTGAGGCATTCAACACAATCTTTGAGAACCAGCTACACCAGCTTCAAATAGATTGTCATACCAATCATGCCAATATACAAAAGGACGGTTTTAATGGATCAAACCATTCGACCTTGGAGAAATTGTACTTGAATATATGGATTCTGTGCTTGCAGAACATTCATTCCTGTTTTCCTCCGTGATGAACCATATCCCACTACATGCCGTTCATCATTTTTTCTTCTACAAAAAGAACTACTCATTATCTTTTCAATTAAAATGTTAGCAGTCAGTTTGATGATAATTAAAATATATAATTCAATTAGAGCCATTATCGCATGCTTCTAGGGTGCATTTGGTTATACTTTTCAATTTTTAATTTTTAAAATATATTTTTTTATTTTTTAATTTTTATTATTTAATAAAAATAAAAAAATAAAAAATATATTTGATAACTACTCTTTTATAAAACAAAAAGCAACATTTAAAGATGACAAATGAAAAGATGAAGAACTCGATGAGAGAGAAAAATTTAAGAAAAAAAAAAATAGAAAGACGAAGAACTCGATGAAGAAGAAGAATTCAAACTCTTTACTTTTTGATTTAGCGTTTTAGATGTGTGGAAGCAAAAAAATAAAAAAATAAAATTTAAAAAATAAAAAATTATTATTTTATATATATAATAATTATTTTAATTTTTTAATTTTTTACTTTTCATGATGTTACCAAACATTACTTTTTGATTTTTACTTTTTAAAATCAAAAAATAAAAAAATATATTTTTTTAATAGCTAACCAAATGCATCCTAATTTAAACCACTAAAATTACGTATTCCTTGTTTTGACATTTCTTAGGCCCCTAAAAAGATATTAAAAATATTAATTTAAAAAATTAAAAATAAAAATACGTTGTTAAATTATCAAAAGATGGAGAAGGTATCTTTTAACTCTAAATTCAAACATGGGCCACCAAATTGAAAATCAACATCATCGATCGTGATTTATAGTATTAAAAATATCTAGAAACCAAAAATCACATATTTTATTGATCTCTAGCCCATATATCATATAAACAAAAAAAGATGATATCATTGTACCTATATGCTATATGCTAAAACTAATAATAAATCATTTAAATTGAGAATCCTCATAATTGATCATAATCTACAAAGGTTAAAACATGTATACATTAAAAAACAATGAATTTGATAGTTACTTCATAGCAACAAGTGGCTTCATATCATTCTAATTATTCATATTTGAACCCTCCTAAAGCACAGGTCAGACTAACAAAACACATAGCTATTAGTTTTTAGGTATTTTGAGTGGTGCACCATTTGATTTTGTAGTCAAAAAAGAATAAATACCATTTCTTTTCAAGAGGAACACAGTCCAATCTCAATTATCAAAGATTCGATTGCAAATCTAAAGCAAGCAAGCAAGCACACAAGCAAGCACTTGTGAATCTAAAGCAAGCAAGCACGCACTTAACTGTGAATCTAAAGCAAGCACGCAGGCAATTTTGCCACTGTGATAGGTCAAAATTAGAGCACTATGACATAGCTGGATGGCCTTCCGCTCCACGACATTCAAACCTACCTTCCAAACTTCACGATGATTTCTGCTCAACATATCTTTTGAAAGACCAACAGCGCTGCTAATTGGATCGCCTCCTATATGATTGAGTATACAGATGACTGAATCTGATATATTTTATCTTTTGACCTTTTGGGATGCATTCATGCTAGATCATTGTGTGTGAACATCCATTTGTACAAAAAAAAAAAAAAAAAAGCAAGCATGCACTTACTTGTGAATCCAGTAAGCACATCCAAAACAAGCATACAAGCAAGCAAGCACACACTTGTGAGTCCAAAGCAAGCAAGCATGCGTGAGCAAGCATGCAAGCACATGTGCGTAAAACACGCACTTGTGAATCTAAAGCAAACAAGCAAGTGACACGAATGCATCAAGGCACAAAAAGAAAAAAAAAAACTCACGGCAAGAGATGATATTATCCAAGCTAGAGCTTAGTTGTACAATTCAAGAGCACTTTGAATGGCTATCCTTGGCATACATCATAACAGTAAGACTACTTTGTAGTCTTTGATCAGGATAGACCATTAGCACCGGTTATCCTACACTGGCTTGCTCAAGTCATTTCTAGCCAAAAATGTTCACATAGTTTACACCTCCAAATTCACTTATTCACACTACATAATTTACACCAATACTAAAAATCACCTACTATAACATCTAGCAACACCCAGATCACATAACTTGTATTTAGTTAGGGTTGTGAGATGAAAGATATATGAGATTAGAAAGATGGATTGTCTTCATTGACCATTCAATTCAAAAATAATTTAATTAAGATACAGATAAAAAAATAAAATTATCCATCTATCCTGATCCATAAATTTATATTCTCCCAAATTGAGATGATACAAAAAAAAAAAAAAAAAAAAAAAGATGAAGCATATGAGAGAGAAGGTTTTTACATCGACCACATTATTCCCCCATTAATTTTTTGACAAAGCTATTAGAACTTCTTTATTTTTTTATTCATTTTATTCATATATATATATTTCTCTTTTATCTATACAATTAATCCTATAATATTAAATTTTATTACTAATTATTTTCATTTTAATACATAATTTTCATAATTATAAGTAAATAGTTAAAATTATATTCTATTTTTTATTTAACTATTTTTATAAAATTAATTAACTCTTTAAATTAAATTACAAATTAATTTATTATTTATATAATTTTATATAAATAAAATAATTTATAATTAATTTATAAAAAAATAAATATTAAATATTTATATAATTTTTATATTATATAATTATAAATTATAAAGATTATACGTTTATACATTACTCTTTTTTTAATTAAATAAACGTTATAAATTAATAATAATAATTTTTTATCAAATAATAGTTTAATAAAAATATTATATAAATATTATATCCTCCACCGCCACACAGGGTAGAAAACCCTTCGTGCCTCTCCAGCGTTCATCCTGCCTCCTCTATCCACCTCCAATCCATCCTTTATAACGAAGACCCAGAATGATTTCTCCAGATATGAAAACCGTGATTGAATGAACAGGACTCTCCCTCCCCTCCCCCCAGAAACAACCCGCGCGGCTACCGTCGAGCGCACCAGTTCCCATCCATCACATCCGCCTGATGAACCTTGTGACAAAGGAGAAATAGGCAATTTATTTCTAGACACCCAACCCTTTTGGTCAAGTGATTTTCCAAGTCCAAGATCATTTTTTTATGACGTTATTTTGAAAGTCATCGATGTTCAATAATTATTGTCCCTTCGTGACCCCAAAAGGTCCGAGCGACAGTCAAAAACTAGAACAACCCAGCTAACCACAAGGACGTGATTTTCCTGCAGCCGCATCCCCCGGTCTTAGTCCAGTCGCACCCCTCGATTGTGCTGAGTCCTACAAACAGCCATCTATCTGAAATATCAGACCAAACCCTTCACAGCTTTAGCTCCGCTTACACCATCATTCTTCTATTAAAATCCACAATTCTCTAGCACCACTTTATAGTTTATAGTTCCGGTGATGATTGAGCCATTCCTGGACAGGTGACCAAGCTCTGTAAGCTGGATAAAAGCCCAGCTGCTTACTTTAGGAGACCCAAAAATCATACATAGCCGTTACACCTTCACATAAATGAAGGCCCAATCTGTCGTATCTTACCGTCACTTACAGGATGATTAAAACATACGATATATTAGTGCTTGATTTATTCTTATACATACATGCATGTTACATTCATCCATACATGCATGCATATATATATATATATATAATAAGAACTTTGTGCAGGTGTATCCAGCATGCAAGATAACCTGGACCATTTGGAAACGAAACATCAATCCCTACGAAATTTTTACAACGCCTAAGCAAGCATGAATATATTAGCCATAGCTGTACCATGTTCACAATGAATAAAACCTTGCTTATATCATTACAAGAGTTTATAAAGATGCATAAAATGGAATTGATGGATCGGTGCATATAATTACAACATGATGATCAATCACGTACATCAAATTAGAGCGCCACAAACAAAATAATAAAATTAGCAACATCACTTGGTATGCCTTCGGACTTCAAGTCCGAAGCCTAAAACAAATTGATAATGTGAACCGAAGTTCAAACCTTATTCTGTCACATACCACATATGCCATCCTTGTTAGCAACAAATAATCTAACTAAAAAAATTTAAAAAGAAGCATACCATGCGGTGTTTTAAAAAATTTTATGCTACCACTTAATAACTCTTACGGTCTAGTCTTTACTACTTTATTGCATTTACTTATCTTTAATACTTACTGTAAAGTCTCAAGGTCTTTAGTACTTTACCGCATGCTTTTAAGGGTCCATTTGCACCGCATCCTCTACAACTTTAGCAGTATGCATGCATTCCCTTCAATGAGCATGTCCAGCCTTACCCATGCAGGTGACCCAAAATAGGGAATGTATGACGCATGTAGGCAGCACAACTTCACATGCATGTGCCGATTTAACACTTGTAAAACTATTATAATAAATGCCAGTAAGACTGAAACATCTAATTTTATGGACACTCGCAATTGGTAGAAAATAACAAATCCATTTTGTCAACATGAAGCACGATAGAACATCACCACTTCCAACAGTGGGTGAAAAGATAAAAGGCATGCATGCCTAACAAGCAAAGTGTTGAACTGACCTAAATGGTAAAAATGTAGGTCGATGGTCTATCAAATTTGCATAAAAGAAATAAAATATAATTATCTAATAACCTTCTATAACAGGGTTACCCACAACCAATAATGACGACTTTTAGCCAAGCTAAAACTATAAAGCATGAGATAAATGAAAGCTAGCATAAAATAGTTAGTTTGACTCTACAAAATTTCATGTTTGCTGATGCACCAGCAATTTTTGCAAGTACTCAAAGAAAAAGAATCGCCTGCCTTAAAACTGAGAAACTTTACCGTGCAGATTCAAGAACAAATAAGAAAAGGTGGTACTACCATGTTCAGCAGCTCCATTGGAATCAAGTCTGATAAGCATTTCAAGTTCAGATGACCGGGTAAAATCCCAGTTATAAAACGAAACAACTCCATAGCCTTCTCATTCCCAATAAACGTACTACGGTAGGTTGACTTGGCCAGCACTAGAGGTGCAAACAAGCTGAGCAGGCAAGCTAGGACAGGCTCAAGCTTGGCTTGTTTCATCATCAAGCTGAGCTCTCCTCAAGATGGTTCATCTAATTTCGAGCCAAACTCAAACTGATCATGAACGGCGTTTGTTTAATAAAACTGGTAAGGGTTCAAGACATTTCAATACATTTTTTCATATAGGTTAAGCTAATACTTCTAATTATATATTATGATTGAAATACATTACATTCTACATGGCCTCCATTACAAATAATAGAATAAGTTCTTAACATGGAATTACAGGTTTGACGAACCCACCAATCACCCTCTTTTCAAAATGGAAGAAGTGATCCCCACATGAGTGGAATGATGTGAGATTCAGCAAAAGATGGGGAAAGGAGAACAAAGATATCTCACAGAAACTAATGAAGCATATTATAAATATCCTAATTAAGGTCAATATTCTCTAACAACACTAACACTAACACTAACTTTTCACTCATAATTCTTACGTCAGGTGATAAAGGAATGAAGATGACTCGTGTTCTACCAACCCAAAGCAACACAAAAGGATAAAAGAGTAGCCTGAAGAAATATTGCCAAAAATTTTTCAAAAAGCATGTTCACTAACCAAAACATTCACCAAAAGAACCAAACATAAACTTACTTGAAATGCAAACTTACAAAGCTAAAGTCAAAGTTACGCAGAAGATCATTTCTAGAACTGTACCGGTGGTTCCAAAAATTCTTCTCCAGCATATATATCTATAGCTGAAAGCAATAAACTTCAAAAACTGAGATAAATAAACGCACCACTCTGATGACTTGAATAAGATTATTCAGCCACCACTTGCTAAAAAGTTTCACTTGGGTTAAAGTGATATGTATCCATTGACCAATATATACATGCTAAATTAAATTACCCCCTTACTTGGCATTTATTTAGGGTCCATCACAACAAACCAAACAGGACCTAAAATACAGTAAATAAATAATATTTGCATACTTGCAACTTCATAATATCCATCCTTCAATCACAAAATACATCAACAAATGGAGCCTCTCACTCTAAACTTTAACTTACACCATCAAGTTCCTGTTTACATAACATTATCAGTAGCCAAAACTGAATGCCCAAATATTAGCTGTGTGAGGCCTGCAAAAGCAGGTACGGATAGGTGGTTTCAAAAGCCATGGTAGTTATATCAGGTCAATAGTTCAGGCAAGTCAGTGGTGTACATTAAAACTTTCTGGCCCTCATGCAAGGTATATCATGCCAAATGTGGGTAGGGCAGTGATAGTGATACATCAACAAAACCATCACATCTTCGAGAAAAGAAGTGCAAATAGGGAGGCCTGCACTGTTTTTTCTTCTTATGTTAGACCAAAAATGAAATTCATAGCAAAATATCCTATCTTGTTTCTCCTACCCTTCTCTTCTTCCTTATCTTTCCCTTTGCTGTGAACACATAAATCTTGGAAAGCACACCAGCAACTAGGCCTTGGCACCAGGCTAATCATCTGGTGATTGGTTAAATATCAAATCCATATTATCATTTTGCAATTCCATGTTGTCTGATTAGATGAAATAAAAATGTTTTTAAAAGCTCTAATGCTACTTCTGAAGGTAATCCCGCATTGATGAAATGAAAGTGAAGGACCCACAACAATGATGGAACATCCAGAATAGTTGATCCATTTACCAAGTACTCTCAAGAAATGTTCCTTCTTTGCCTTCAGTTACATCTGAAAATGAATTGCAAACTTAAATAAAATCTAAAAGAAGAACGGATTGGTGTTGCCATGTGCCACTCAAATGGGAAAAAAACTCATGACATGACAAGACTCCTAAATATGAAGTTTATCCACGCAACTGCTGGTTCACACAACTTTATTGTTCTCAATATGGTAATCCATCGGCAAAATTTTAGGTCTTGAGAAGGTGCAGTTTGACTTCTACCAAACCATGTGAAGACTTTTATGCATCCAAGATTTCTATAAATTTCCTTGACCGTCATTTGAAATTTACAGTAACAGACATCAAGAAAGCTCACCCCACAAATCAAAGCAATGTACCACACTAAGATATCTCATATAAATCTCCATCTAAGGGGTCAAGAGAGTAAGAAAATAAGCCTTTCCAAGATGAAGCCATGATGGCACAAAGCAAATTAAACCAACATAGTTGAAGTGACATTGAAATTCCATATCCATGAACAGATATGTACTCATGTTCTATGCCCTCATGTTTCTATCTAATTACTTCTCAACTTCCAGCCCCATGTAGACTTTAGACAACAACAGTTACAGATTCCCAGCAGAATCAAACTTCAGTATATGAAAACACCATGTCAATTTGCTGTGGAGAAAACCAAGGTAGATTCCATCATATGGCTGCAAAACATGTATTATCAATAACAAATAAATCACTTTTAGAACCATATGCCTACAGCAACATTCACGCACACACTTTTATCATTATCCATTCTTGCTGATCTATATAGTTAGTTAACATGAGAATATAACCAGCCAGGCCCCCATTATAAACCTATGCACTCTGGCCAATCAAATGCTGTGATGTTCACATCTTCAGGGACCAGCTGCAAGAGCGCAAGGACAAGCTGAGATTGAATGAATGCGTTAAATCCAAAATAATATGAACTAGCTAGGTTAGCATGTGAATGTAAACAATCATGACATTAATCCAACATGTTCTCCCTGTGAGAGCCTTTTCCAGATTTTCAATCAGCACTTGCTGATCCTTGCTCTGAGATTTCATAGTGGAGAATAACATATTTCTAGCTTCTTAAAGTAAGCTTTAATCCAGTAATCATGGCAACATAAAGTTATCCATAAAAGCTTGTAGCATTCTTTATAATACCTCAAACTCTAAGATCCTCAAATCCATCTCATGGATGTCTTAATAACGATAGAAGTAAATATGTTTCATACATACCACACTGCGGCTTTCTCGATAATCTTGTTTCTGACCCAATATGTCAAGTTCCCTTACAAAACATAAAATTAAGCTAGATATCTGTATGCTGATAACTGCCCTGACCAAACTTTAAAGTCCATGCCTCAACTCAACCTCATGAAGGTTTCTCACAGACAAACAGAGTTGCTTGGTTTAAGCCCTCTTTCCAAGCGTGTAGGCATCACATCCAGAAGCTTCTTACAATCCACAGCCTACATCAGCCTTCTGTGATGACAAATCTGTGTCATAAAGACAAACCCATGTGTGATCACGAAGGCCCATACAACCAAGCAGGCCAGCTTAAGTGAAAAAACAAAGCCATACCTTCTTCCAAAGGAATTATTACCAGCCAAATAAATAAAAAGCTAGCATGACAAAGAAAGCACACATGACTCCTCATGTGGTACACAGAAAACTTAATAATAATAATAATAATATAGCAAAGAAAGGAAGAAGGTTTAAGCACCTTAGTAGTATGAACCTGACCCACTACCACCTAGGTATCCACTGCCACTCAAACTACGGCCAGAATAAAGGGATGAATAAGAGCTGCCACCTACCTGGACCAAAAAAAAAAAAGATGTCAGGTGTAAAATATAGCCACACAAACGACAAAACAAGGAAGAGCTTACATCAGATCCCCGTGACAGGTAACTGCTGCTATAGCTTGATGAGTACATTCCACCAACATCGCTGCTGCTAACAGAACCTATGTAGATATCCACAAAAGATGGAATGTCTAATGACCCAAACAAGGTACATATTCATTGTAATTAAAAATGGATTTTAAATACCTCCACCATAGCTCATGCCTTGACGACTGCCATATAGCCCATCCTGACTAGAAAGAGAGGTACGGCTGCTACCATATCCCATATGAGATCGCCCAAGCCTACAGAACAAATATGTCATTATCTACATGATCATGCAGAAATAATTTTTAAACAGATGTTACATACCTATCGCCATAAGCATCACCATATTGAGCACTACTACCACCAACGCCATAATCCAAGCGAGCCCTTGACTGACGCATGCTTACATCAGCATATCGAGAAGCATCATCCTTAAAAACAAGTTTAAGAGACAACATTAAATAGAAGAAAACCCATAGCATGCGGGCAGCAAATGACAAATGGGCCAAAAAGGAAAAACAAACTTACCAATTCCGAGTATGGACGTTTCGAACCAGAAATGGAATCATAATCCCGACTACGTCCTTCTCTGTAGGTCGGAAGAGGCCGTTCAAGTTTTCTTCCATAACCATCATCAATGTAGGCCCGTCTATCAGCAGTTCGAGGAGCACTACGAGGTGCAATATCAGAATAGGCTGACCCACGGGAAGGATAATCATCTCTGTAGGATGAACGCTTCTCAGTGGGAACCCGGGACCCATACTCAGTAGCAGCTCTGCTTCTGGGAAGAGGTGGCGGCAGCTCATCGCGCCTACCATAATCCCTCTTTGCACTACTCTTGGGGTATGCAGGAACTGCTCCCGTAAAAGTAGAATAAATAAGAACACAGACCGTAAGAACAATGACACAAGATCACCAGCACAAAAGAACCATAAAACATGCTACCCATGAACTAAAAGAACAAGAAATGTACCTGGTGGCCTTCTCTCATATGACCTCTCTGGGGGAGGAAAACGCCTGGATCGCTCTGGCATGGCCATAACAGGACGCCTATCTCTAAATCCCATCGGTCTCTTAAATCCATGCATCCCAATAGGTGCCCCACGACCAACTGGTCTTGACAGATGTGCTGGAAACCTACGAGGTGGAGGACGACCATATAACACACGACCACCTCGAGGAGCCCCACGGCCAATCCTAAAGTTTCCTCGAAGACCACGTTTCACTCTACTTTTTTGATGAGGCCTTGACAATCTAGCCCTAACTTTGACCTAAAACAACATGCTAACCGATAATAAGATCATATACACATAAAAAAAGCATAAATGGAATTGATGAACATGAAAAAGCAATTTATAAAGGAAAACGAATGAAGGAAATAACAAGACCCTAAGTACAGATCCAAACATACCTTGTTATCACCTTCACCTAGTTCTGCATTGTTGATGCCTTCAGCACATGCAACAGCATTATCATGGGTATCAAAAGTAACAAAACCAAAATCCTTTCTTTTGGCAGATGGCATATTACGAGCAAGCTCAATTTTCTCAATTACTCCATATTTCTTGAGGTACTCCTTAACGCGATCTTCATCCCATGAAGCAGGCAAGCCATCAACAAAAACAGTTTTAACCTGAAAACATATTGGCAAATCATGCAACAAGCAAACAAAATGAAAATACTAAAAATATATAATTATTCTTCAGCAAAACAAGGCAGTAGTCATGATATTCCAGGCCAAACCAATAATATAATGACTAGATACACAATCAATGCCATGTTTATCCTAACATATAGTCAATTGAATTAAAAAATTTAACTACCTCCAAAGAAAAAATACTCCATGCAACTTATCACAATGAAAAGGGCATCACTCAAAATGATTTGAGAAAAGAAAAAGGCAATGGATCTTAACTTTCATATACCTGTGCCATGATTTCATCATCCGGTTCAATGAAAGAATCTGCAAAAGCAACCTTTGCAGTTCGATCAACTCCAAAGACCACATCTCTCTTCTGCAAGCGCCTATAAGCATCCATAGCATCAGAGCGAGATGAAAACTCTAAGAACGCAAACCCACGATTCATCCCTTCATTGTTTGAATCTTCAACCAGTGTCAAATCTTCAACATTCTCAATTCCATAACTCTTCAGTTTCTCCTTCAACTGCACATGCATTCACAATAGTACTGAATTAATATAGAAAGGAGAAATATATGCAGCAAAAATAATAAATGAATCAGCACAATCCAGCCTATTCACATGTTCCCTTGTCCATGTTTTACATATATTGCCCAGAAAAAGTGTGTCACTGTCTTGACTTGGGGCAACACCACATTGTTTACCATGCACCTAGCATAATCAAAGAAAGCCATGATCAAAAAGAGAAAGACAAATAGTTAAAATATAATAAAACACAATCTTTATATAAGTCAACCCAAAAAGAGAAGATGTGGAAGACCAACCACTGGATTTTTGAGCTCTGAAACTGCACGTTTAGCTTGCTCTACGTTCGCAAAACGCAAAAATGCAAAGCCTTTGTTTTTCTTTGTCTGAGGATTCATCATAAGTCGAACTTCAGTAACCTCACCAACTTCACTAAAGACTTTCCTGAGATCATCGTCAGTTGCATCCTTATCTAGACCTCCAACAAATACTTCAAACTCCTTACGCTTTCGGTGCTCCTTGACTACTTCGTGGTGCTCTTCTTCTTCTCCATCAACCTCGTGATCTCCCTCAGCATCCCCATCATCCCCTTCAACCTCTATGTCCTCTCCACCATCCTCCATCTCCTCATCTGCCAAATCAGCTTCCTCTTCTTCTTCAACCACATCAGCTTCCTCAACAACCTCCTCAATTTCATCCCCTTCCTCTTCTTGTCCATCATCATGCTCCAAATCCTTCTCGTCATAGTCTACAGCGGCATCTTCTTCAGGTTCATATTCTGTCTCATTGAACTCCAACTCTAGCCGTTCACCTTTATCCTCTTCCTCATAAGCATCCTTCAAATCCTCTTCATCTGCAATGACAACAAATAAAAATCATTTGCTCCTTGGTTAGATGAATATTAGAGCAAGAACGAGTTGAGAGTGAAATAATATGGAACCAATGCAATAAGGCTTCTAGACAGTAAGAAAATCTTACTGATGTATGAGGATAGAACCAAAAGATAAATTAGCACCTGTAAATGCAAGTGCTTCTTTAATTTAATGAAGATGTCAGAATCTCATTCCTCCTCTATCATGATGTTAGGGTATGTTTTCGCGAATTGTGTACAACAGGTTTGAAATTGGTAATGTTGGGGGTGAAGGGGGAGCAGAGAGAAACATATATCAGAGCAATGTAAAAACTCAGGAACTACAGTCACAGATTGAATATATGATCACAATGTCACCACTCAAGATAATAAGGGCATTATTTTTGGCAAATGTCCAGGAGCATCCTTCGATGGTACACTTGATTAAATAATCACTAATCTATGAAAACCAATCACCATGAGAATCAAATGACTGATATAAAAGTTAATCAGCACAAGAAACAGATAAATGAGGGATTAAACAAGATATATGTTGCCTGAAATCATAACAGAAGATCCAGTAGAACAGATAACACAGCGAGTGCCGGTTACATACACAATCATCATATGATCAAGAGCAGCAATGCAAGCAATTGAGTTGAAGTAACGAGTTTAGAACATCACAATACCAAAAAAATAAAAAATAAACAACTACTATTAGATCAAGACCATTCAATATAACAAATAAATATGGAATATAGCATACATGAAACACGACCGGGAAAAGGGGGAAAACAATCAACGGTGAAACCCTAAATCGGAAAGATAGCAAGGAAGCACTGAAATCATCTTTCCAAATTCAACCAAGTAGTGGATTTTTAAACACAAAGCATGGGAAAAATAAGAAAAATCAAGATCGCAAAAAGCCCTACATTCACCATCAACAGAGCCGTCCAATTTAGAATCCGGCATCACGGACTTCTCCTCCGGCTTCTCCTCAGCGAAATCCTCCACCTTGACCTCCTCCTTCTCCTCCTCAACGGAAACTGGGACCTCCTCGACCTTCAGCGCCTCTTCGACCTTGGGCACCTCCTCGACGGGCTCGGCCTGGCTCTGCGTTTTCTGCGTCCCCTTCGCCGTCCTCGCCGCCGTCTTCTTCGCAGACGCCGCCCCGCCCGACCCCTTCTTCACCGCTCGAGGAGGCATCTCCGGATACTAAACTGTTAGAAGCAATTTCAAAGAAAAAGAACGACCGATCAAAAAGAAAACCCTAGAATTATAGCAATCCAAGAAAAACCGAAGAAGCGCAGAAACCCTTGGGATTGTCAGAGACATCATGAGCCAATACCTCGAATTGGGATGAAAAAAAACCCTAGAAGAAGAGATAAAGGAGCAACCCGCTTCCAAAACCTACAGAGCAACTCTGGCAATGGAGAAACCCTAGATCCGTGAGTATTTAATCTAGCTCGGAGAATCACCCGATAAGAAGTGGAATTCTAAAAGGACCCTGCAGTCGTTAAATATATCGAGAATACCACTGGCTTGGAGACCACGGCGCCCTCGTTGATCACCCGATAAATGGTGGTTTTAAGATGACTCTGAAGTCGTGAAATATAACGAGAATACTACCGGCTAAGAGGCCGCAGTGCCCTCGTTGAGCGCTTCTCGCGACCGCCTCAAGCCGTGTTGCGGGGGCAAGGGTAGTTTGGTCACTTCATAGAGGGATCGATGATTCGTGAAGCGTTAGGGCCCGCGGTCGCCCGTGCGGCTGGACCGTTTGCGGGCTCCACCGACAAAACGGAGGATGGGTAATTGGATTGTTCAGGGGTGACAAAAATTGATCCACTAAGAAACCAAACGCGATCCTCTTTGGGCTGGTTTAGATGGGCCTGGGATTAGCGTTTGTCAAAGCTAGATCTAGGAAAAAGGAAAATTCTTTGTACACCCGGTGGTGCAGAAAATCCGATGTGAAGTATATTGTGTTGTTCCATTAATTCATATAATTATTATTTTTAATATATATTTAATATCTATAATTATTTTTTTATTTAAAAATTTTGTATGATAAAAAAATTTTGGATATTTGATTATGATATCCTTCACAAAAATTATGACATCTTTTCACAAAAATTATGGTACTATATTCTTTGAAAAGAATTATGACACATTTTCTTAAAAATTATGATATCCTTTCTTAAAAATTATGACACCTCTGTAAAGGAGGGGTGTCGTAATTTTTGTGAAAGTGTGTCATAATTTTTATGAAGATGTGTATTAGAATTCTGCAAAAAAAAGGTGTAATAATTTTTATGAAAGAGTATCATAATTCTGTGAAGGGGTGCCATAATTTTTTGGAAAAAAGATATCATAATTTTTGTGAAGGAATTTTATGATTTTTAAGAAGGATATTTTCGTTATTCAAAATTTTAAACAAAAAAATAAAAGTGCGGACATTAAATGCGCATTGAAAAGTGATAGCTACATGGCCTAATAGGATGAAGCGGTGCGCTCCACGTCAGATTTTCTACACCGCAGGTGATGCACAAAGAATTTATCTTAGAAAAATTCTTTGTGCACCGCCTGTGGTGTAGAAAATCCGACGTGGAGCACATCGCCTTATTTGATTGGTCCATGTAGCCATCGCCTCCCAACGCACATTTAATGCCAGTAGGTTGGCTTTTTTGTTTAAAAATTTTGTATGACGAAAATATTTTTCTTAAAAATTATGATTCTTCTCCTTAAAAATTATGATATCTTTTCATAAAAGTGATGATACCCCCTGCATAAAAGGCTAAATTAAAGTAGAGTGTCATAATTTTTATGAAGAGGTATCATAATTTTTAAGAAGGGGTGTCATAATACTATTTTCGTATATATTCATTATCTTTTTTTCTCCGTACAGTATTATGAAACCCATTCACAAAAATTATGACATCTGTTTCATAATTTTATGTAGAGGGTGTCATAATTTTTGTGAAAGAATGTCATAATTTTTAAGAAAGGTAAGAAAAATATTTTCATTATACAAAATGTTTAAACGAAAAAGTCGATTTGCTGGTATTAAATGTGCATTGGGAAGCGGTGGTTACGTGAACCAATCGGACAAGGCGGTGCGCACCATATCGGATTTTCTACACCCCAGGCAGTGCACAAAGAATTTCTCCTAGATCTAGACATGAAGTGGACTGTCTAGGAGGTATAAACTTTGATCGAACTAGGGCAAGTATAGAGTTCTATTTAGAGTGAGATAGTTTATAATGATTCAATTAAAGCCTTTGATAAAGATTTTATAAATGGTTGGAATAAGCTGTTAAGAGCTGTAAGGAATAAATTGGAGACATATTTGATGGGGAGAGTTAGATTTTGAAATAGAAATGGGAATGAGTATCTTTCTTATTCCAATTGCTTGGTTGTATAAAATTTCATTTTCATTGATTCTATGGTCGAAAGAAATGCCTCAGTCTCCTAAAACTCAGTTCCTATCTATTCTGATTCTCATTATGATTTTGATTATGAATCTAACAGATTGGATTGGATTAATAAGGATCAAACCTCACAAAGTAAACTAAATTATGGTTCAAATATTTCAAGTTGGGTAACAATGTTGATCCATGGGGGATTATGGATTTGTAGTTGATATAGGTTTCTAATAGATTCTCTACTTAGCCCCTATAAGCATCTACGGTCAATTGAATTATCTAGAGGTTATATATCATTGTTTTGATGTCTCAATGAAGAGAAATTTTCTCAATTTCCAATGAAAAAACAATAAGTTAAGACGAGTAGGGATACGCAAAAGAAGAAACATACTTCAAATTAAAACAAAGACATATATATATTATTTTGAATATTCAAAAAAATAATTTTTTTTGTATAGAATAAATATGCAAGAAAAATTATGAGGATGAACATCCATCATGACCAATGTTTCAAGAGGATCAATAATTGCAAAATAAACATGATAGAGAATCAAACCTCTATGATGACAAGTTGCTTCTATTCATGGCAATAGCATGTGGGAACAAACTCGATATCTGCTCTTAAGGGACACAGTCAAGCAGCTCACTAAGGATGCATTTGGTTAGTCATTAAAAATATTTTTTTATTTTTTGATTTTAAAAAAATAAATTTTTAAAAAATAAAAATCAAAAAGCAATGTTTGTAATATCACGAAAAAGTAAAAATCAAAAATCAAAATAATCAAAATAATTACTTTATATGCAAAGCAAAAATTTTTTGCTTTTCAAAATTTACTTTTCTGTTTTTTTTGCTTCTCCACGTCTAAAATGCCAAATTAAAAAGTAAAGAGCCCGAACTCTTCTTCTTCGTCGAGCTCTTCACCTCTCCACCCCTTCTCCCTCTCTTTCCGAATCCTTCTTTCTCATCGAGCTCTTCATCTATCATTCCCAAACGTTGTTTTTTTATTTTTACTCAATAGCAAAAATAAAAAAAAATAAAAAAATATTTTTTAAAAATAAAAAATCAAAAAGTGTAACCAAACGCATCCTAATTCATTTTGTATTTTGATTTTTTGGTTGTACTTATATTTGAACAGTATAATTGCTTAGATGTATAAAAAAAAAAAAGCAGCTCACTAATCACAGGCCGACTTCATAAGTGTAGATAAATCAATTTTGATGGAACTGGATAGAAGCGTTAAGCTTGATAAGTGTAGATATTTTGAAGTCAATGCTGTGAATAAAGTTTTTTATACCTATGTGTGTGCAAGCGCGGGTATGTGCAATAGATTTGTTGTGTTCCAGGTGATTCTGTGAATCCAAGTCCTCTAATGTGTTTATATGTACCTATGAAGATGTAACAATGGCTGGAGTCACTTGGTGGTAAATAATTATTGGTTGCTACCATTGTTGTTGAGGTCTGAATCTAATGTGCACTTTTAAGATTGGCTTAGTTTTCATCAAAAAAAGATTGACTTAGCTTGGTGTCGATCCATAGAAACGTCAACTACAATACCTATCTTCATGTTAAATGAGAACCATCATCTCCTACACATGCATGGATCTCGACTGGCATTGAGAAGGCAATTTAGGAGACTTTTTTTCTAGAAAATATAGTGGTGACTCATCATTGCTCAAATTTGAACATGAGACCTGTCACTTGGAGAGTAAGATATTAACTGGCTATGCCATGTTTCTTAATCAACAATAAGCCTGGTTGCCGATTTTTGTCAAGTGTCATGGCCGGTGCATCGGCCAAATTTGGGACTAAACAAAGCTACAATTGTCATTGATCATGAACTAGGGGCATTTAGATAGAGTTTTAAATGAAAGGCAATGATTAGTTGGGTCGAACCTCAATCGGTCGAACCATCAAACAAATTAAACTAAATTTTAGTTTCACACCAGATAATATTTTATGTAATAATTATTGATTTTGGTTCAAGAGAGACCTTTTTTTTCAAACCAAACAGGAAACAAGAATTTAAAATAGTGCTAATTAAGTTCCATTGCAATACAAACATTACCTATTTTTGCATGACTATAAATAAGATAACTCCAAATACAACACAATCAATATTCATAACATTTTTATTCCTCTCAAAAAAAATCCTCTTGAAAATTTTCACTGTATGTTAGACACTAAATATAGCCAATAAATCTAAGTTAAAAAAAAAAAGAAAAAAAAAAAGAAGAAAAAAAAAGCCTCCATCTATGGTGCTTAGTATGGCCAGAAGTTGATGGCGATGGGACTTCTTGGCGTAGCACAATTCAACAATAGAATGATAGACTTTCACCACATATAATGTCATGGCCAACTTTTGTTGGGGTTCAGTGCTAGATTGGGGTGGGGAGCGGTAATACAGTGGGGAGGAGGCCAATTGCTTGATTTTTGGTTTTTATCAATTGGACCATACCAAGCCTGATACGAGCCAGCGAGTTGAAGCAGATTCAGAGGATTTCGGTCCAAACTCCATTCAATGTACAGATACAATCCTGTCCCCTCTACAAGTATAAAATAAATCCCAAATTTTATATAATAGAATATCTCAATGTTCATTATTTGCATTGGAGTTCAAATGCGCCTCCGATCCGAGATCACGAGCCGAAAATTACGGCAACCACCACATGTTTATAAAGAACTGCAAGACATCTTTTCACGATATCAATGCATCACAATAGAATAAAATTTAAATAATTATTATTCAATTTTATTTCAAAATAATTAAATCAAATATTTTACATCAAATAAAGTTTCACTAAAAATAATAAAAAAAATCTAAATTCAATGAAGCAGATGATGCAAATCTCGCTTCTAAATTTCTCTTCCAACAAATATTGCTCATGGTCATAATTTAATTATTTAAATCTAAAAAATAAAAGAGAGAGGTGATGAGCTGACAGCCCAGTAAATAATGAAAATCTCAACTAGACATTTCAGATATTATTATAATATTTAAAAATAATATCATGAATAAATATAAGAATATATTTCATGCTAATTCAATATAAATCTAATCTTTTCAAATATTCATACACAATATAATTATAAATCCGATTCGAATCAAAATACTCATAACTCAACAGCTTCGACTATGACTAACATTTATCCCCCATCGACGAGATCCACTGAATCCTAGTGCACAATCTCCACTGACAGAGTTCACTAAATACCAATGCACAATCCCATTGGTAGATCCATTGATTACCAACGTATAATCTCTATTGATGGGGCCCATTGATTACCAATATATAATCTCCATTGACGGGTTTACTGAAACATAGTTATGTTGAGAGAATAAATCCGATCCATATCTAAGCACTTTTATATCATAACATATCATAATTTTCATTAAATATATATATAATCAATAAACTATAAAATTTCAGCATCACTTTTTATTCAAAACATAATTTCATAAATTATATATAATTTTAAAGAATAATTATTTACTTCTAAATAAATATAAAATATCTCGAGAAGATGATTCATTATTTAACTTTCTCAGAACACTGAATAATAAATTGATTAATTCTAAGAGACTCTTCAGAATTTATTATTCAAAATTATACTATTATATAATTTTAATTCAAAAAAAATTTTAAATCAAAATTTTATTTAAAATCAGATTGAAAACTGGTTGTTTTTTAATTAGATTTTTTGAGCAAGATCAAACTAAGCATGGACAATGGATCCTTAATTTCATAAATCTAAGAAAATAGAGAGAGACAACAAACATGGTATAAAGAAAAAATTAGAGAAAGAAAATTTTAGAGAGAGAAATGAGAGAGAAGGAAGAGAAAAAAAGAGAAGAAAAAATTTTTTTTCTTTCTTTTTTTTCACGGGACAGAGGACCGCTCGTCCTCTGTCCCCTTCTTCGTTCATAGAACAAGGGGCTTTTATTTTTTGATTTTTTCTTGTTCTGACAAAAAGGGCATCCCGTCGGCAACCCTCATGGCCGGAGGAGCAGGCCATGATGGCGACCGGAGACTCCATTCCGACGATTGTTGATGACAACCGGCGGCAAAAATCTAAAAGAAAAGAAAAAACAGGGGATCCAAAAACTATGATTTTTAAATGATTTTCAGTAAAATAAATTCAGTAAAAATTCAGATCTAAATCAGGGAGATTGAGGAAAAAAAGGTGGGAGTGGCTTACCTTAATTTAGATGGAATCTAAGTTGATTTTGATGGCCAAATTAAAAGCTAACTGCTGGCAATCCGGAAGAAAGAAAGAGGAAGAAGGGCAGCAAATCTTAATGATTTTCGATGAGAAAAATCAAGAGATTGGGGCCTTTAAATAGGATTTCAATGGAGAGAATTTAGTATTTAATTCTACCTCATTTTTTTTTAATTTTAAGATTCTTAATCCGAAAAGAACTCCATCAGGAGTTCTCACACGTGATCACCTTTCCACACTAATTTCCAGCACATGCAACGCCATGTATTACATCCAAACTCTTTTTTATTTTATTTTTTTATTTTTTATTTTTAAATGGATTTTACTTTAAAATTTTGAATATTACAGCATCCCTAACATGTCCTTTTTTTTAATCAATAATTATAGTATCATGATGCTGAATAATTTTTAAGTTAAAAACCAAAACAAGATCAAGACTTCTTTTTGGGTATGTTAGGATGTCTTTATTTATTTATTTATTTATTTATTTATTTTTGGGTAAGAAGTATACTATCTTCGTTCATATAACCTGTACAATTACACCAGCGTGTGACACAGAAACAGTGTGTAATACAGAAAGCAAAAGCAGACTTACCAATAAGTACCTAAAACAACATGTAATACAGAAAACAAAAGCAGGCCTACTAATAAGTAACAACAAGTGAACTATGGAGATATATGATGTAATACATCTAGGACTGGACACTTCACATCTCAAGAAATTAAAGATAGAAACTGTCCAAAAATTTCGGTGTAAAAATATGAGCAGTAAAAGATCTCCAAAACGAATTTAAGGATGTCATAACAAGGCACCGCTCCCTGTGTATTACTGACTTCATGTTCCCAAAAGCCCACCTGTTTGAAGGTCAACAATACATGATTTAAAACAGGGGTCCAGAAGAGAAAGCATGTTGATTCCAGTGAGGTCCACATTCTTGTCAAGAGAGAAAGCTGAAATGGGAGCCATCTTAAATAAGTTCGAATATATTGATAATATGGAGCTGAGCCCAGTATATAATGCATGAGTAGCATCAAAGTGAAGCAGAAGTCTTTCAAAGTGGTGATTAACATACACAGAATGAGTAATCCTGTGAGGGTAGCTGTATAAGTTATATATACTGCCTACCAATTCCCATCAGTAGCTAATTGTAAAAGCACATCATGTGGATAAAATGATCCCAGCAAAGTCCCTGTAAACAGCTATCTATTTTTAGTATGGAACATAAGATAAAGCTGTACTGATACTCAACAAGAAAGGCACATATCCCATCAGTCACATTTAATTGTGAACCATCATGTGGGAGAGAGAGCTCATAGCGAACTGAAGGCAGAGGTGAGCTATATAAGTAATAAGTCTGCTCATTCCCATCAGCGCACACATCATTTGGGATGTAGATCCAAACCTGCTTTCGAAAGTGAACAACATGCCTATGTGGATGAAGATAGGTAATAAAAGGCATGTTTAATTGCTGGCTTACAAGATGAAAATGCTAAGAAGCAGACAAGCCAAAACGGACTTCTCCCAAAAATGATCGTTCCAAGATATTTAATTCTTGAAGTGATTGCTGAAATGTAATTCGATTGATTATGGCACTTTGGTTCAATAAAGTAAAACTATAACATTAAAATTTTATCGTATCGGACAGTACTGTATTGTACATACAATGCTGAATGTATCATGCCATATTGGTACCGAATCAATATACAATCTTGTACCAATATTTGATATATCTTATCTTTTTGTACGGTATCGTATACCAACAATGTAATAGAATGATGCTGATATAGGGTCCGATAATGATAATAAGACAGTGAATCTTACT